>NC_074671.1:14471481-14475612 GCF_029448725.1 Salvelinus fontinalis | reverse complement strand
GTGTGTGTGTGTGTTTACCTGGTTGACCTGACTCTGTAGATGGCGTAGCTGCAAGCCTTGCTCCAGGTGTGTGTGTGTGTGTTTACCTGGTTGACCTGACTCTGTAGGTGGCGTAGCTGCAAGCCTTGCTCCAGGTGTGTGTGTGTGTGTTCGACTATCTGGTGCAGCTCCTTCTGCTTGTCCTGTAGAAGCTGATGGAGCCCCTCCACCTGAGAGGACAGATCAGTCTCCCCCTCAGCCGTCAGCTGAATACCTGGAACACACACACATACACACACACACATACACACACAGACAAACTTATCTATGTGAAAAATATCCCATCCCTATGTGTATGTATGTTTGATGATTATACACTAGATGGTGCTAAGCCATGATGTCACGTTGGAAGAGCCCTTCCAATAGAAATCTGGCTCTTCATTAGTCTTTCTGTGAAAGAAAGACTAATGGGGGATAGCCTGTCCTCGCCTCCTATCTCCTCACATCTTTTGTCAACTGTATTCCAGGAGAAGGTTCCTCCCCTCTGACCTTCTTCTCCAAAAGGGTTTGAGAAGGAGAAGAGGAGAAACGATAGATGCAAGGAATCGTGTGTGTCTGTGTGTGTGTGTGTGCGTGCGTGTGAGTGTATAAGTGCATGTGTGTATTATGTGCACGTGCGCATCAGTGGATATGTATGAGCGTCCATCTGTGTGTGTGTGTGTGTGGTTACCCTGGGATGGTTCGGATCTGAATTCCTCTCACAGTCTGACTGTGAGCGGTCGTCTCCATGGTAAATTCAATATGTACGTTTCCATAGGGACCAGCTGTGCGCTTGAGAAAGCAGTTTCCATGGTAACCCCAATCCCCTTCCCCTCACCCCATCATTCTCAATGTTTCCCCATCTCTCTCTCCCCTTCTTCACATTCACCCCATCTCTCTCCTCTTCCTCACATTCACCCCATCGCTCTCCTCTTCTTCACATTCACCCCATCTCTCTCCTCTTTCTCACATTCACCCCATCTCTCTCCTCTTCCTCACATTCACCCCATCTTTCCTTCTTCCTCACATTCACCCCATCTCTCTCCTCTTCCTCACATTCACCCCATCTTTCTCTCTTCCTCTTTCTCCCACCCTTTACATATTTTTCTTCATTTTAATCTCTCTCCCCTCTTCTCTCTCCCTCCCTCTCATATTCCTCCCATCTCTCTCTCCCCTCTTCGCTCTCCCCTCTTCTCTCTCCCCTCTTCTCTCTCCCCTCTTCTCTCTCTCTCGCTCTCATATTCCTCCCATCTCTCTCTCCCCTCTTTTCTCTCTTTCCCAAAACTTGTCTCCCTTTCTCTCTTATTCCTCCCATCTCTCCCTCCCTCTCTCTCAGCCTCTCCTTCCTACTTGTTCATACGATGAATCCCTCTGTCCCTCGCCCCGAACATTCCAACTATACGGCATCTCACTCTCTCTACCAGTCTGTTCAAGTCAAGGAGGAGGTATGTTATAGGTGAGGGATGGCTGAATGAACAGAGCGAGGCGTTTCACTCTGCAGTCTGACTGCACTCTCCACAGGGGCACTTTGACCAATCACATTAGCTGTTGTCATACGTCATCTTTGCTAACTGGCTAAATGCCCAGAGGGGAAGACATGGTACAGACTGAAACATGACTCATTTTCTCAGTGAAATATGTCAGGGTTAAACAGAAAAATGCTGTTAGATTGCTCACAGTTTTTTTGGGGTGAGTGACTCCCATTCATTATTTTCAAGCTTACACGCCCTAGATCCCACAATGCATTGAAAAGCATTACCAATCAAAATATCTCTCCCCCTCTCCTCTCCCTCTCTCTGTCTATCTTACTCTCCCCCCTCTCTCTGTCTTCTCTCTCCCCCTCTCCTCTCCCACTCTGTCTTTCTCAATATCTCTTTCCCCACTCTCTCCTTCTGTACCTTCCTCTCTCTCTCTCCATCCCTCTCTCTGTCTCTATCTCTGTCTTACCTGAGGACTGTACTTCGGTGATGTATTGCTGAAGGTCGTGACCCTGCTGTACGACCTCATAGGTCATGTTGTTCATGGCTAGCCGTCGCTCCATGTGTCTGTGTATGCGCTGCTGCGCTAACGTTAGCCCTTCTGGGTTAGCATCCACTAGCCGCGGTTGCGCTAATGCTAGCTTCTCCTGGTTGGCTTCCACTAGCCGCGGTTGTGCTAGCGTTAGCTTCTCTGTGGTGATGTCCTGGGCCTGCTTCTGGAGGTCCTGCTTCCACGCCTCCATCTCCCCTGACACCTACAGGTGGCAGTAGTGAGAGTCAGAGACCGGCTAAAGCTCAAACACAAACACACTCTCTCACACACCCCACAGCCCCCCCTCCACACGCTCTCCCAGCCCCACCTCCAGAGAACACTGCTGTAGTATGCGTAGCTGCAGATAGACGTCCAGCCTGATCTTCCTCTGGTGGAACAGCTCCTCCAGCTGGACCTGGGCCTCCTCCAATGACTGCAGCACTGACTCCACATGGCCCACTGAACTGCCCTGGGGCCTGGCACATACGCATACAGACATACATATAAACACACACACACGGTAAATACACGGACGAACGCGCACCCACACAAGAACGAACACACACACACACAAGCATGGGGACCAAGCAAACACAAAAACAAACAATCTGAGCCAAATAAACAGAACCAAGGAGAATATCTGACCCAGAGTAAAGAGGTGCAGACCAATGAAACAGGGCTATTGAAAGTGTATGTGTATGCAAGTACAGAATGTGTGTGTGTGTGTTTACCTGAGCTGTAGAATGAGGTCCTCTCCCTCCCTGATGACAGAGAGCGAGGCGTCCTGTGTGTTGGCTTGTTGCTGCTGCTGCTGGCTGATAAGAGCCTGTAGAGCCTCCACTGAGTCAGGACACACACACACCTCCCCCGCCATCTGCCTCTGGAGACCCTCCATCCACACTGACAGCTGCACGGACATTTCACACACACACACACACACACACACACACACACACACACACACACACACACACACACACACACACACACACACACACACACACACACACACACACACATACACACACACACACACACACATATACACACACGCATACACACACACACAGAGTCAGAAAAAAACACATGTAGACACACTTTTTGATGGGGTGTGTGTGTGTGTGTGTGTGTGTGTGTGTGTATATATATGAAATGTCCGTGTGTGTTTATATATGAAATGTCCGTGTGTGTTACGTTACCTCTTTGGTGTGTGTGTAAAAGGAGACAGCGAGGTCCAGCAGTAGCTTCCTCTGCACTACTCTCTGTATGAAGGCCTGCATGCGGAGCTCCAGGTCCCCAGCAGCAGAGTAGATCTCCCCCTCCTCACACTCCCCTGACTGGGCCAGCTGGCCTGCCACCTCCAGCAGCTTCTCAGCATTGGTATAGGTGTTCTACAGAGAGGAGAGGAGGGGGAGAGAGAGAGGGGGGGGGAGAGAGAGAGAGAGAGGGGGGTATACAAAGAGATGTAGAACCATCAGAAGCTTGTCAGGGAATCACCTGCTGGACTTGATAGAGGGAAGCATGAGGGAACACTTTCCAAAGGAAGCCAACAGGTAACAGGGTTGAGGGTGTGAGGACAGGCTACCATCAGGGTCGAGGGTTTGAGGACAGTCTACCCCCGGGGTGGAGGGTTTGAGGACAGTCTACCCCCAGGGTCGAGGGTTTGAGGACAGGCTACCACCAGGGTCGAGGGTTTGAGGACAGGCTACCACCAGGGTCGAGGGTTTGAGGACAGGCTACCACCAGGGTCGAGGGTTTGAGGACAGGCTATCCCCTGGGTTGAGGGTTTGAGGACAGGCTACCATCAGGGTCGAGGGTTTGAGGACAGGCTACCACCAGGGTCGAGGGTTTGAGGACAGGCTACCACCAGGGTCGAGGGTTTGAGGACAGGCTATCCCCTGGGTTGAGGGTTTGAGGACAGGCTACCACCAGGGTGGAGGGTTTGAAGACAGGCTACCCCCAGGGCGGAGGGTTTGAGGACAGGCTAACCCCTGGGTGGAGGGTTTGAGGACAGGCTAACCCCAGGGTGGAGGGTTTGAGGACAGTCTACCCCCGGGGTGGAGGGTATGAGGACAGTCTACCCCCAGGGTCGAGGGTTTGAGG
>NC_074671.1:14463981-14466481 GCF_029448725.1 Salvelinus fontinalis | reverse complement strand
AGTTGATGGTGAAGTGCTGGTGCTGGGTCTGGAGTTCCAGGGCATGCTGGTGGTTGAGGCCAACCTCTGTCTGACTCTGCAGGAACAGATCCTTACTGTGGGCTATCCACTCAGACATCTACAACACACACACACACACACAGAGGGTTACACATCCACACGCACGCACAGGCACGCACACACACACACACACTTCATCTATTTAGACATGTACAGAATAATGGAGACCAGGAGGGACAGAGAAAGAGAAGGGGAGGGAGAAAAAGGGAGGGTTGTCTGCCAATCGACCTGCTGTCTCCACCACTGTTGTTCATTCAGATAACAGATGGTCTCTACCAGCGGCTCTAAACTGTACCACCACAGGGAGACTTCTTCTCTCTCCCTCTGACTCCCACACACACACACACACACACACACACACACACACACACACACACACACACACACACACACACACACACACACACACACACACACACACACACACACACACACACACACACACACACACACACACACACACACACACACACACACACACACACACACACACACACACACACACACACACACACACGCGCGCGCGTAAACATGCGCACACACACACACACACACACACACTCTTTCCCCTCCCACAAACACACACCTTGGCAGCGTCCTGTTCGTATAGATGCAGCTGTAAGGTCTGGTCTAGGTGTGCTTTCCGTTCGGTCCAGCTCTGCTGCAGGTGTGTCCTGGCAGTCTGCAGCCTCTCCAGCAGGGCGGCCACCTTCGGAGCTACACTCTGGAAATCAGCCCCGCCCGACAACCAGCTTCCGTAACCTTGGTTACTGCTGGGCACATCGCTAGGGGCTTCACCGTTGTGGGCGGGTCCAAGCCGCATGCGCTGGAGCAAGCTTCGCCCCTCACGGTCGATGGCATCGATGGGAGCCGTGGCAACGGTGGTACGTAGTCGGCCATGCTCCTCTAGCAGCCTGGTCAAACACACACACACACACACACACACACACACACACACACACACACACACACACACACACACACACACACACACACACACACACACACACACACACACACACACCACACACACACAGCTTGAACACACACACACACACACAAAAACATAGCTTATTGCACCAGCCACACACACATCTGCATCTGTCTTACTTGCGGGCCTCATCCACGCCCTGGGGCTCGCCTACGCGGGTCAGCCCAGCCTCCAGCTGCTCTAGCTGGGCCAACAGTTGCCCAGCAGCCCCTGAGAACTCTTCCAGGCCCAGCCGTAGCTCCGTCCACTCCACATGGTCATACTCCAGAGAACCGCCCAGGTCAGAGGTCAGCTGGGACGGGTCCACCAGCTTGGACAGGCCCTCCACCGACACTAGACTGGTCTGGAGGGAGAGGGGAAAGAGAGAGGGAGAGAAGAAAGAGAGAGGGAGAGGGGAAAGAGAGGGAGAAAGGAAAGAGAGCGGGAGAGGGGGAAAGAGAGGGAGAGTTGGGAGAGAGGGCGATGGGGAAAGAGAGAGGGGGAAAGAGAGAAGGAGACGGGGAAAGAGAGGGAGAGGGGGAAAAAGGGAAGGAGAGGGGGAAATAGAGAGGGGGAAAGAGATGGAGAGAGGGAAAGAGAGAGAGAGGGAGAGGGAGAGAGGAACGTAGAGAGGGAGAGGGGGAAAGAGAGATGGGGAAAGAGAGACGGGCAAAGAGAGAGGGAGAGAGGAACAGAGATAGAGAGGGGGAAAGAGAGAGGGGCAAAGAGAGAGGGAGAGGGGGAAAGGGAGAGTGAGAAAGAGAGAGTGAGAGGGGGAAACGAGGGAGAGAGGAACAGAGAGAGGGAGAGGGGGAAATAGAGAGGGAGAGGGGGAAAGAGAGGGAGAGGGGGAAAGAGAGGAACAGAGAGAGGGAGAGGGGGAAAGAGAGAGGGAGAGGGGAAAAGAGAGGGAGAGGGGAAAGAGAGAGAGGGTGAAAGAGAGAGGGAGAGGAGGAAAGAGAGAGAGGGAAAGAGAGAGTGAGAGGGGGAAAGAGAGGAAAATAGGGAGGGAGGGGGGGGGAAAGAGGGAGAGGGGAAAGAGAGGGAGAGGGGGAAAGAGAGATTAAGAGGGAGAAAGAGAGTGAGAGGGGAAAGAGGGAGGGAGATGAGGGAAAAAGAGAAGGGGATGGGGAGGGGGAAAGAGAGAGGGAGAGGGGGAAAGAGAGAGGGAGATGAGGGAAAAAGAGAAGGGGATGGGGAGGGGGAAAGAGAGAGGGAGAGGGGGAAAGAGAGAGGGAGATGAGGGAAAAAGAGAAGGGGATGGGGAGGGGGAAAGAGAGAGAGAGATTAGAGAAGGGGATAAATTATAATTAGGAACAATACACAGGGGCACTCCACATATACACACACCTCAAAGGTGAGTTTGGCGCTGCCCAGGTTGGTCTTGTGTTTCTGCCAGAAGGTGTCTGGTTTGATGATGAGGGCCATGTGAATGTGGGCGGAGAACCCCTCCTGGAGTGTCCGTAGCAA
>NC_074671.1:14398981-14458981 GCF_029448725.1 Salvelinus fontinalis | reverse complement strand
GAGAGCCCTATAGGCCCTGGTCAAAGGTAGTGCAATATAAAAGGGAATAGGGTGCCACTTGGGATGCAGTCTTGGTATCCAAGGTGAGTAGGCCCCTCTGTGCCGGTCTATTGATGTAGTGTGTGTGTGTGTCTGTACTGAGGCAGGTTTATCCATCTCAGTGGGAGAGACACCTAATCCTGAGCATAAACAGGGCATTAACTGTGTTTGAATATTCCCAGCTCAGGGACCAATGATAACCTTAGGAGGAAGACGGGAAGAGACGAGGGGAAGGAGAGGGGGAGAAGCGTTGAGAGGAAGAGGAGGAATTAAGGGAAATTAAGAGGAACCCTTCACTGATCGTTCCGAGTAGCAGCCGGGAAGCAGATCACAGGCGCGCTGTGACAACCTCTCCCTCCCTTCTCTCCATGTCTTACCAGCCCTTGGGATGAGACAGCCTCCTGGGATGCATCTCAATAGTCTTAAGTCCTTTTCCTCTCAATATCTCTTTTCCTCCATCTGACGTGAAACAACTTGAAGAGTGTGAGAAAAATTCCCTCTAAGGATCTGCAATGTTGCTTTCACCCATCCTGTGTTTTTCAGGTCAGTGCTGATGAAGGAAAAGATATCATGGATGAAAAGAGGCATGAAGAGGAAACCATTTAAGAGTATTGAGACATAGCCCTTATATTCCTCACTAGGCTGTAGTCCTCTCCTTTTGACCAATCAAGGGGATGAGGCATCCACCACAGTGTGCTGTCCAGTGTCTTCAGATCAGGGTAGATAAAGGAGAGGAAACTAGGAGGACCCCTGTGTGTGTGTGTGTGTGTGTGTGTGTGTGTGTGTGTGTGTGTGTGTGTGTGTGTGTGTGTGTGTGTGTGTGTGTGTGTGTGTGTGTGTGTGTGTGTAATGGTAGCTAGTGTCTTACTGCACACACAGCTGCGGTAACATGTTTGCTCCTATACAGTGGCCTATAGCAGCTGTACATGCTTACTACACACACAGAGAGAATGAATGGACGTGCTGACGATTAAACGTCACGGCGAAAAGCCTCGGGCCCGTGCTCGGCCGTTTGTGGATTGTATAAAGATCAAAGCGAGACAGAATAGGATCAAATAAACGTTCACATAGATTATGTGGGTGTGTCTGTATTGATATCGTTTTATAACACCGCGGATCAAATGCTGCAAGCTACATAGAACATATATAGGCTAGGCTGCTACTGTACTCTCTCTCTCGCTTTCTCTCTCTCTCTCAATTCAATTAAATAGGCTTTATTGGCATGGGAAACATGTTTTCATCGCCAAAGCAAGTGATCATGATGGATCCTCAATCACACACACTGACCAAAAACTCAACGTATATGCTTCGTCCTCCCTGACCATGCACGCTGCGGTGAAATAGTCTAATTCTATAATGGGCTGAATATACAGCTCTGCCAATGCTATTTCTCACGGTAACGGACAAGCACATTCCTGCACGGTAACGATGGGCTACATCCACCCATACCGGGGGCCAGGCAGCTGTGACCAATCCCTCCGGTTTAGCCTTTTCACCCATTATCGATCTCGGCACGGGATGCCGTTAACACCCAGCCTGCCCACCTGCTTTAGCCAACCCGTCCTGACCGGCTTCACCGGGTCCGGTTTGGGCAGGGTCCCCGGGATTCATCCTCTCCGATAGATCCTCCACGCCTTCAACGAGAGGCTGGTCTGTTCTTTTTTTCTTTCCTTTTTGAACCCCTCGGTATGCAGAGATGGTCGTTACCGGGAGAAAGTCAGTCAGTCATCGCGCGGCCCCGTCCCCATGTTCTCTTCTGTATCCTAGCAGCGATTCCCGTCCGTAGTCGCGCGCATTCCCGTTTCTCCGCTACTGTCACCGTGATCCTGCGCGGCATCACATCACATCATATCCCACCGTATCGCCTTGCGCGCTTTTGTTCAGCAGTTGACTAGTAGGCCTACCGAATACCGAGATGGAAAGCTCGTGCAGCATGCTCCACTACTAGCCAACGACTACCGACCAATCTAACAATAGCGTTATACCGAAACGCACACGTTGTAGATGGCTCGGGCTCAGCTGACTGCATGAGCACCGACAGTCCCGAGCCTGTCCATGCACGGCGCGTGCAACCGGGGGCGAGGCAGGCCCGTAGTATAGACTACATACGTTGCCTGAAGTGATTCAAGAAGAACATCATCGCTGTGCCCTGACTGTAGGAGGGACTTTCCCTTATTCCCTGGCAGGCACTATAAAATCAATGCGCTCGATCTATGCCGTCATACATCCACCAGTCTTCACAAACCAAGGACGTTGGCAACATCATGGTTTGCTTTGTTCTTCCCAGATTAGAGAAGAGGATGCTATTTTAATGGGGTCAAGCTGCCTATATAGGCTGTATTTGATGCTGATCGCATAGCCTAGAGGAGCTACCCGTTGCTTATTGCATCACCAGCCCGCCTCTTATTTATAAAAGCAGTAACCGCCTATCTAGAAAAAAACACCGTTCCCGGTGACATCACTCAATTAACCGTGACACCCGCAGCATCAATGTGTCGCTCGCTGTGGTTGTGTAACCTACTGTTATCGCCTCCCAACAACAGACCAAACCTCCCTCTCATCTCCACGCACGCTCGCACACCCACACACACACACATACACACACACTATTGGACGCTGCTGGGGGGTGGGGGGGGGCTTATAATAATGGCTGGAATGGAGCTAATGGAATGGCATCAAACACATGGAAACCATGTGTTTGATGTATTTGATAACATACCACTCAGTGGCAACCGGTCCTTCAGGGCAGGTGGGGAAGAGCCCCACCTGTTTAGCTAAAAGAAGGGAAAAAATCATTGACTTTATAGAGCCGCATACAAACATGGTCTCTTTTTTGCTTTCTTGAGTAAAGCAGCTCAAAATGCAGGTTTCAGTCTAGCTCAGTGCTTTCTGTGGTGGTGGGGCAGCCAGCGAAAATATGGAGTGTAGGGGTTGGTAATGTTCTGTAGTTGCGTTCACTCATGGGGACACTACATCACTGCAAAATCTATGGGGAGAGCTCGAAAATTCAAGCCCCTTGGGTGCTGCTGTAACCGATGTGAAATGGCTAGCTAGTTAGCGGTGGTGCTCGCTAATATCGTTTCAATCGGTGACGTCACTCGTCAACAACAAGTAGTTGTTCCCCTTGCAGTGGCTTTTGTGGCGCGACGGGTAACGATGCTTCGTGGGTGTCAGTTGTTGATGTGTGCAGAGGGTCCCTGGTTCGAGCCCAGGTAGGGGCGAGGAGAGGGACTGAAGCTATACTGTTACATTGATGCTGTTGACCCGGATCACTGGTTGCTGCGGAAAAGGAGGAGGTCAAAAGGGGGGTGAGTGTAACCGATGTGAAATGGCTAGCTAGTTAGCGGTGGTGCGCACTAATAGCGTTTCAATCGGTGACGTCACTCGCTCTGAGACCTTGAAGTAGTTGTTCCCCTTGCTCTGCAAGGGCCGCGTCAAATTTTGATGACAAAATCTGACTTGGTGTACAGGGAGAATACTGTAAGAACGGCTTATGTTCTGAATTCTGGCGCTGTACATTTCAAAAGAGTTGAACAAATAGTTATATTGACTACGTCCGTCCTAGCACGCTCATTAATGTCTTAATCGAAATTACGGATTGCCTCTTATCCGTTTGTTGTTCCCTTATGCCATAGTTTTTACATCTCAATTGTCAGAAGAAACCAGATTTGTTTAAACAAGTCAGCCATATCAGCTATGTTTTTTTTAAAAGGCAGTAAATGAGGCTGAATGAACTATTTCGATGCCAGACAAGGCTCCGCTGATAGCCAAGTGTAGCGGTGGTAAGAATTCACTCCATGGTGCTGAATAGAAAGCTCCGTGTCGGGATAGCTTTATGTAGGCCCTAACAGTTTGTGGGCACCGTTTGTCACCGTTATTGTGCAATTAATATATTGTTTAGTGTTGTGTTGTGTAGTGGCTTTGCTGGTATGCATCTAAAATTGGTTTGGGGATTTTGCCCCACCAAGATTTACGTGCTAAAATCGCCACTGATTCAGCTCCAGCCATTACCACAAGCCCGTCCTCCCCATTTAAGGTGCCACCAACCTCCCGTGACTCACACACAAATGCAAGCAAGCAGGCACACACACGTGCCCCATCTATCCCTCCCTTCCCTTCTACATTTTGCCTTTTTAATTAAATCTATCACTGCTTTATAATATGGATGTACATTATGATGATTCATGTCTGTCAAATATAAAAGATAAAAGGTTAAAGGGAATGTTGGCATATCAGATATCACTTTTAGTTTAACTCATTTATCTTAGGAAAGTTATATAGCCCTACTATTCGATTATAGGTAGAATGACTCAAGGTAAACTATCTTGTCGTATAGATCAACTACTATTCTACCGTGAAAATGTCCCATAAATGTCTGTCGAGAGCTGCAAATGATAAAACATAAGGAAATGTCGCCCCGTGCGGATATTTGTTATTTTTCATTTCACACACATCCGGGACGCACACAATGTGACGTCACAATTGTCGTCTGTTACGCGGGAATCACAAACTGATACAAAATAACCGGCGCATCACCTTCTACTGTCCTTCCCGCTCTCACAGCGTTTACGTCGTCTGATCACGCGCAGAGAACTGCACCGTCTTTTACAGGTTATTTATTTAATTGATTTACTTGGTTTTTATAAATTAATCGACAGTTATTAGTAGGCTATAGGCCTGCCATTTAAAAGGTCCAGTGCAGTCCAAATTCAGTTTTCCTGTATTTTATATAATATTGTACAACAGCTGATGAAACTAACACTGTAAAAGTGAGATTTTTTGTATCAGTGTTATTTCCTGATAGTTTCTTATTGAATATACAATCTACATAGGACCTTCTTATCAGGTGGTTTGCATAGGCGGGAGTTTCGGCATTCTCTCAACCAGCTTCATGAGGTCGTCACCTGGAATGCATTTCAATTAACAGGTGTGCCTTCTTAAAGTTCATTTGTGGAATTTCTTTCCTTCTTAATGCATTTGAGCCAACCAGTTGTGTTGTGACAAGGTAGGGTTGGTATACAGAAGATAGCCCTATTTGGTAAAAGACCAAGTCCATATTATGGCAAGAACAGTTCAAATAAGCAAAGAGAAATTATAGTCCATCATTCTTTAAGACATGAAGGTCAGTCAATACAGAACATTTCAAGAACTTTGAAAGTTTCTTCAAGTGCACTCGCAAAAACCATCAAGCGCTATGATGAAATTGGCTTTCATGAGGACCGCCACAGGAAAGGAAGACCCAGAGTTACCTGTGCTGCAGTGGATAAGTTTGTTAGAGTTACCAGCCTCAGAAATTGCAGCCCAAATAAATGCTTCACAGAGTGAAGAGTGCTGCAAAGAAACCACTAGTAAAGGACACCAATAAGAAGAAGAGACTTGCTTGGGCCAAGAAACATGAGCAATGGACATTAGACTGGTGGAAATGTGTCCTTTGGTCTGGTGTCCAAATTGGGGATTTTTGGTTCCAACCGCCGTATCTTTGTGAGGCGCGATGTGGGTGAACGGATGATCTTTGCATATGTATTTCCCACCGTAAAGCATAGAGGAGGAGGTGTTATAGTGTGGGGGTGCTTTGCTGGTGACACTGTGATTTATTTAGAATTCAAGGCACACTTAACCAGCATGGCTACCACAGCATTCTGCAGCGATACGTCATCCCATCGGCTTAGTGAGACTATCATTTGTTTTTCAACAGGACAATGACCCAACACACCTCCAGGCTGTGTAAGGGCTATTTTACCAAGAAGGAGAGTGATGGAGTGCTGCATCAGATGACCTGACCTCCACAATCCCCCGACCTCAACCAAATTGAGATGGTTTGGGATAAGTCGGACCGCAGAGTGAAGGAAAAGCAGCCAACAGGTGCTCAGCATATGTGTGAACTCCTTCAAGACTGTTGGAAAAGCATTCCAGGTGGGAAGCAGACGAAACTGGCTGGTTGAGAGAATGCCAAGAATGTGCAAAGCTGTCAAGGCAAAGGGTGGCTATTTGAAGAATCTGAAATATAAAATATATTTTGATTTGTTTAACACTTTTTTGGTTACTATATGATTCCATATGTGTTATTTCATAGTTTTGATGTTTTCACTATTATTCCACATATATAAAATAGTAAAAATAAATAAAAACCTTTCGGCTGATGTTAATATAAATCTATTACAGTACGGTACTTCATTGTTAACAATCATTTATTTGATATTGACTTAAAAATGACTGCATTGGGCCTTCAACATTTTTATTTTAGAGTCAGGCAGATATTGCAAGAATGACATTAATATACCATTTTCTTTTCACCATACAGGTGTTTTTGTTGTCGCTGGTTCCCATTCTGGGTTTAGAATGTCTCACACAGGTAAACAGGTGGTCATCCCTCCAGAGCTCCCTGGCATTCTGAAGCAGTTCACCAAGGACGCCATCCGGACACAACCTGAAGACCTGCTGGAATGGGCCACACTGTGAGTAGCATGAAGTTATGCCTAGCCACTGATCCAAGGTCAGTTTAGTATTGTAGCATCTGAGAGGAGAAGGATGAAAGTTGGCCCGTCTGCTTCCCAAATGGAACCCTATTCATTACATAGTGCACTATGTTTGATCAGGGCCCATAGGGGACGGAGCCCACTGATCTAAGGTCAGTTGTAGCTGAACTGTGTGGAATATATGCCTGTATACATTCACTACAGTCCTCCAAGACCAGAATTCCTGCTCTGCTGTATTAAACCCAGTATTGTGCTGGTATGCATGCTACAGGTACTTCAGTGCTCTGGTCCAGGGGAAGACATTACCTGTGAACAGGACACCAGACAAAGTGATAACCCCCAACACCATGGACCTCACACCTGAGGTACTCACAACAATGCATGAAAAGGTACGGGGCCACAAACACAAACACACCACAGCTAGACACACACATGCATGACTCACGCGTGCACACACACACACACACACACACACACACACACACACACACACACACACACACACACACACACACACACACACACACACACACACACACACACACACACACACACAAACATGAACTCTCTCTTCCTCTCTCTCTCTCTCTCTCTCTCTCTGTCCCCGTCTCCCTACCCCCTTCCCCTTCCCAGCTACATAAGAATGGCACAGTCAGTAAGGAGGAGGTGAGCAAGCTGTGGCGGTCGTTAGGATTGGCTGACGACCTTCTCAGACACATCATGACAGTGGGCTGCTTCGGAGACCAACTCGACTGGATAAAATTCTTCGCCCTGGGCTGCAGCTATCTGGGAGGGGTACATATGATATTGTGCACTCATGCACGCACGTTGCACACAGACACACACACACTTAATAACATACAGACATTATCAAATGACCTTTGGACCCCTGTTATCTTGATGACCTCTGACTTCTCTCTGGCAGACGATCAAGAACGCCATGACCCACGCGCTGTACATCCTGAACTCAGACAGCTCATGTAAGCCCCCAGACGCCTGCGTCACCTTCGAGACCTTCCGATTCCTTTACTCCTACCTGGCTGCAGTGGACAAAGAGGTGTCCCAGGCCCAGATAGACCGAACCATTACCTACTTGGAGGCTCAGGCGTGAGTTGAACAGTTACACAACTACACGAAAAACAACACAACTACACAGCTATACAACGACACAACACAGCAACAAAAAAACTACACAGCTACAAAACAACTACACAACTACACAGCTACAAAACAACTACACAACTACACAGCTACAAAACAACTACACAACTACACAGCTACAAAACAACTACACAGCTACAAATAAACTACACAACTACACAGCTACAAAACAACTACAAAATAACTACACAGAGACACATCAACTACACAGCTACAAAATAACTACACAACTACACAGCTACAAAACAACTACACAACTACACAGCTACAAAACAACTACACAACAACTACACAGAGACACAACAACTACACAACAACTACACAGCTACAAAACAACTACACAACTACACAGCTACACAACTACACAGCAGCTACACAGTGAAAACAATAGCTCTCAAGTAGCAGGAGACACAGGTGTGAGAAACAAAATTTACTTTGCACAAAATGTGTGTGTATCTCTGACTGTCTGTCTGTCTCTCAGGAAGGCGCGTGATGGGATGGTGAAGGTGTCGGACTTCGTCAACAGTCGTAAAGTGCGTTTGGGATAGACTCACCCTCTCTCCCCCTTAGAACTTTGTTCTAATAAAGATGGTTCCAAAGAAAAACTCTGTTATTGCTATATCCTCCATCAATATCAGAGGACAGTGTTTGTGTATTACATTAAGTGAAAAGTCAATCATGAAAAGTCATCACTGATTGAGGCTGCCACAAGAGGCCAAAAACACATAGTAAAAGTCAAACATAGAGATAGATAGAGGACTCTAGTTCCCAAAAGCCTGTTTTAGCATAGGCAACATTATAATATGACACGCACAATGTTGCGTTCTCTAACTATCTCTAGTCAAAGCCAAATCCTGAGAGATTGGTCAGTGTCGTATTTGTCAGCTTAATACATTGTATAAGATTTGTATTATTGCAGAGATGGGAGGATTCAAGGAAACGAACAGAGGTGCACGTAATTTAAAAAAAAAATGAAAACATGTAGACAGAGTTAAGATGACTGGTTTACTGTTGATAAAAGAGGCAACAGGTGTTCTCAAACGTTTTCATGTCTGACCAGGTAGGTGCACGTCATTTAATCTGGTCTGGACAGTTGTGCTACAGATATATGTTCGCCTCTGCACTATCTATAGTTGGCCTAATATATCGGATATATACAGAATATTCCTTTCTCTTTATTTTAGTGGATAATCACCCGTTGAAGTGTCTTGGGGTAAGGAATGTCCCTCAGTCGAGGACCTGAGTCCATTTTGTTCAAGCTGGGCTGAAGCGTGTTTTGGTACACTTTCTTTCAATATGTGATACATTGTTTGATAATGATGTTGCACATTGTTTAGCTACACTGTGCTCTACTGAACGTCACTCTAGGTCAAATATAGATACGGGGCGCTCGTTCAAATTTCTGTTGCAAAACGTTTAGCTACGGTGTGCCCTACTGAAAACTGGTGAGAAAAGAAGATGATAGACGTGTTCAAACCAATAGACAAGATGTTTGTTGGTTGCGTCAGGGAAAGTAATGCTATTCGGTTGGATTTACGTTTTTAGGGCGGGTTTAGTTTTCGGATACGGAAGAGGAAAGAGCTATGTTTTGAAACCATTGTCAGAAGTTTAGAAAGTTACGAAAACGGGACTTGTTGAAATAACTTTACATTACATTACTTATATAGGGCAGTGATACTATTAAAATACATCATTCTATTTTAACAACGTGCGTGTCACTATAATTTAAGGAAAGCAGTTTGTGAGAGATTACTAACTTCGCTACGTTGATTTCTAGCGTGTGCTTGCTTTGACAACTAGTTAAACGTTTTTGAATGGTATTACTTGACTGTTGCCAAGATGGACATACAACACCGGCAGCGTCCGGTCAAACCGGACCAGAGTTTTTGGGACAACCGAAGACTGTGGACCGCAAGGATTTTCTCCATGCTCTGCTGTACGATGGTGGTGTCGGTCGTTGCAGTATTCTGCGCCTTTGTTTACCTCATCTTGAAAGGTACATCGTCTGTCATACAAGAGTTACAGAATTCTAGTCGCGCATGCGCGGATGAAGACCCTCTTGGACAGTAGCTGAATAATATAGCTTTTTGTTAATTGTTATGTAAATATGTCATCTTGTCACTTCTGTTTACTGTTTTTTGTGTGTTTGTGTTTCAGAGATGCAGAATGAGAGAGTGATTGGAGAGGATGGCTCAGAGGTTAGACTCCTAGGCAAGTACAGGTCTGTTCACAAAAGTTCATACAGACAAAGCCTCCAGAATAGAAAATTAACAAAACATGTTCCTCCCCCCCCCCCCCCCCCCCCCCCTTCTTGCTCTCCCCTCCGGCCCCTCTCTCTGTCTCTCTCCTCCCCCTCTCTGTAGGGTTCTGGAGTGTTCTGGGCATGTCGGTGCTAGCAGGGTTCTGCTGCTGTAGCTTCACATGGACCATCACCTACTTTGACTCCTTTGAGCCCGGCACGTTCCCCCCAACGCCCCTGTCCCCTGGCCACCTCAGGTAACACGCATACACACACACTGGTACACTAACCTCAGTGGAGGCTGATGAGTGAGGACGGCTCATAATAATGGCTGGAATGGAGTCAATGGAATGGTATCAGGCATATCAAACACGTGGTTTCCATGTAGTTGATACCATTCCACTGACTCCATTCCAGTCATTATTATGAGCCGTTCTCCCCTCAGCAGCCTCTACTGACTAACCTACATTCCCTAACTCTTCCACTGGCCTTAGCCTAATTCTCTTGTCCTTTTCCTAACTCCTCTTGTTCCATCTCTCCCTGTTGTCTCTCTACACACACACACACGTGTAAAGTGAACTTCCATTTTCAGGGAAGTTAGGAACAAATATACACAGGCAGTTAGGAAAGCTAAGGCTAGCTTTTTCAAACAGAAATGTACATCCTGTAGTACAAACTCAAAAAAGTTCTGGGACACTGTAAAGTCCATGGAGAATAAGAGCACCTCCTCCCAGCTGCCCACTGCTCTGAGGCTAGGAAACACTGTCACCACTGATAAATCCAATATAATTGAGAATTTCAATAAGCATTTCTCTACGGCTGGCCATGCTTTCCACCTGGCTACCCCTACCTCGGTCAACTGCCTGGCACCCTCCACAGCAACCCGCCAAAGCCCCCACCATTTCTCCTTCACCCAAATCCAGATAGCTGATGTTCTGAAAGAGCTGCAAAATCTGGACCTTTACAAATCAGCCGGGCTAGACAATCTGGACCCTCTCTTTCTAAAATTATCTGCCGAAATTGTTCAACCCCTATTACTAGCCTGTTCAACCTCTTTCGTATCGTCTGAGATTCCCAAAGATTGGAAAGCTGCCGCGGTCATCCCCCTCTTCAAAGGGGGTGACACTCTAGACTCAAACTGCTACAGACCTATATCTATCCTACGCTGTCTTTCTCAGGTCTTCGAAAGCCAAGTTAACAAACAGATTACCGACCATTTCGAATCCCACCGTACCTTCTCCGCTATGCAATCTGGTTTCAGAGCTGGTCATGGGTGCACCTCAGCCACGCTCAAGGTCCTAAACGACATCATAACCGCCATTGATAAGAGACATTACTGTGCAGCCGTATTCATCGACCTGGCCAAGGCTTTCGACTCTGTCAATCACCACATTCTTATTGGCAGACTCGACAGCCTTGGTTTCTCAAATGATTGCCTCGCCTGGTTCACCAACTACTTCTCTGATAGAGTTCAGTGTGTCAAATTGGAGGGCCTGTTGTCCGGACCTCTGGCAGTCTCTATGGGGGTGCCACAGGGTTCAATCCTCGGGCCGACTCTCTTCTCTGTATACATCAATGATGTTGCTCTTGCTGCTGGTGATTCTCTGATACACCTCTACACATATGACACCATTCTGTATACTTCTGGCCCCTCTTTGGACACTGTGTTAACTAACCTCCAGACAAGCTTCAATGCCATACAACTCTCCTTCCGTGGCCTCCAACTGCTCTTAAACGCAAGTAAAACTAAATGCATGCTATTCAACGATCACTGCCTGCACCTGCTCGCCCGTCCAGCAACTCTGGACGGCTCTGACTTAGAATACGTGGACAACTACAAATACCTAGGTGTCTGGTTAGACTGTAAATTCTCCTTCCAGACTCACATTAAGCATCTCCAATCCAAAATTAAATCTAGAATCGGCTTCCTATATCGCAACAAAGCATCCTTCACTCATGCTGTCAAACATACCCTCGTAAAACTGACCATCCTACTGATCCTCGACTTCGGTGATGTCATCTATAAAATAGCCTCCAACACTCTACTCAACAAACTGGATGCAGTCTATCACAGTGCCATACGTTTTGTCACCAAAGCCCCATACACTACCCACCATTGCGACCTGTACGCTCTCGTGGGTTGGCCCTCGCTTCATACTCGTCGCCAAACCCACTGGCTACAGGTTATCTACAAGTCTTTGCTCGGTAAAGCCCCGCCTTATCTCAGCTCGCTGGTCACCATAGCAGCACCCACTCGTAGCACGCGCTCCAGCAGGTATATCTCACTGGTCACCCCCAAAGCCAATTCCTGCTTTGGCTGCCTTTCCTTCCAGTTCTCTGCTGCTATTGACTGGAACGAACTGCAAACATCACTGAAGCTGGAGACTCATATCGCCCTCACTAGCTTTAAGCACCAGCTGTCAGAGTAGCTCACAGATCACTGCACCTGTACATAGCCCATCTGTAAACAGCCCATCTATCTACCTACCTACCTCATCCCCATACTGTATTTATTTATCTTGCTCCTTTGCACCCCAGTATCTCTACTTGCACATTCATCTTCTGCACATCTACCATTCCAGTGTTTAATTGCTATATTGTAATTACTTCGCCACCATGGCCTATTTATTGCCTTAACTCCCTTATCTTACCTAATTTGTACTCACTGTATATATACTTTTTGTTTTCTTTTGTTCTACTGTATTATTGACTGTGTTTGTTTATTCCATGTGTAACTCTGTGTTGTTGTATGTGTCGAACTGCTTTGCTTTATCTTGGCCAGGTCGCAGTTGCAAATGAGAACTTGTTCTCAACTAGCCTACATGGTTAAATAAAGGTGAAATAAAAACATTAAAATGATGCCATATAGAGAGCTTGGGACTATAATGTTCTATCTGTATTTTAGTCAACATGTAGTTATTGAAACAGGCTTGTTCTGTTCAATGTTCTCTACCTATACAGTAGTCTAAATACCTCAATTCAAAATTGCTGACACCTTTTAAAACAATGAGGGTTCAGAACTTTAAAGCCAAGTATCTCAGAATCATCTTTTTGCAGATAGAACCTTACAGTCCCAAGCTGTCGATGTGTTGCAACCCCTGAGGTCTAATTTTGTGTGTGTGTGTGTGTGTGTGTGTGTGTGTGTGTGTGTGTGTGTGTGTGTGTGTGTGTGTGTGTGTGTGTGTGTGTGTGTGTGTGTGTGTGTGTGTGTGTGTGTGTGTGTGTGCGTGCGTGTCTCAGGCAGGTGACAGGTCACTCCTTCCACATGGGCTACAGTGTGGCGGTCCTAAATGGCATTGTAGCGGCGATCACCATCATCTGGAGCCTTACCTGACCTTACCCACAACACCCTGTTCTACCTGACCTTACCCACAACCCCCTGTTCTACCTGACCTTACCCACAACACCCTGTTCTATCTGACCTTACCCACAACCCCCTGTTCTACCTGACCTTACCCACAACACCCTGTTCTACCTGACCTTACCCACAACACCCTGTTCTACCTGACCTTACCCACAACCCCCTGTTCTACCTGACCTTACCCACAACACCCTGTTCTACCTGACCTTACCCACAACACCCTGTTCTACCTGACCTTACCCACAACACCCTGTTCTACCTGACCTTACCCACAACACCCTGTTCTACCTGACCTTACCCACAACACCCTGTTCTACCTGACTTTACCCACAACACCCAGTTCTACCTGACCTTACCCACAACCCCCTGTTCTACCTGACCTTACCCACAACCCCCTGTTCTACCTGACTTGACCCACAACACCCTGTTCTACCTGACCCACAACACCCTGTTCTACCTGACCTTACCCACAACCCCCTGTTCTACCTGACCTTACCCACAACACCCTGTTCTACCTGACCTTACCCACAACCCCCTGTTCTACCTGACCTTACCCACAACCCCCTGTTCTACCTGACTTGACCCACAACACCCTGTTCTACCTGACCCACAACACCCTGTTCTACCTGACCCACAACACCCTGTTCTACCTGACCTTACCCACAACCCCCTGTTCTACCTGACCTTACCCACAACACCCTGTTCTACCTGACCTTACCCACAACACCCTGTTCTACCTGACCTTACCCACAACACCCTGTTCTACCTGACCTTACCCACAACACCCTGTTCTACCTGACCTTACCCACAACACCCTGTTCTACCTGACCTTACCCACAACCTCCTGTTCTACCTGACCTTACCCACAACACCCTGTTCTACCTGACTTTACCCACAACACCCTGTTCTACTTGACCTTACCCACAACACCCTGTTCTACCTGACTTTACCCACAACACCCTGTTCTACCTGACCTTACCCACAACACCCTGTTCTACCTGACTTTACCCACAACCCCCTGTTCTACTTGACCTTACCCACAACCCCCTGTTCTACTTGACCTTACCCACAACCCCCTGTTCTACCTGACCTTACCCACAACCCCCTGTTCTACCTGGCCTTACCCACAACCCCCTGTTCTACTTGACCTTACCCACAACCCCCTGTTCTACCTGACCTTACCAACAACCCCCTGTTCTACCTGACCTTACCAACAACCCCCTGTTCTACTTGACCTTACCCACAACACCCTGTTCTACCTGACCTTACCCACAATCTCCTGTTCTACCTGACCTTACCCACAACACCCTGTTCTACCTGACCTTACCCACAACCCCCTGTTCTACCTGACCTTACCCACAACACCCTGTTCTACCTGACCTTAACCACAACCCCCTGTTCTACCTGACCTTACCCACAACCCCCTGTTCTACCTGACCTTACCCACAACCCCCTGTTCTACCTGACCTTACCCACAACACCCTGTTCTACCTGACCTTACCCACAACACCCTGTTCTACCTGACCTTACCCACAACCCCCTGTTCTACTTGACCTTACCCACAACCCCCTGTTCTACCTGACCTTACCCACAATCTTTCCCATGTGTATGTGTACATCTCAAGAGAAGCAGTAGAACATGATGTGATACTATGAGACAATGTGTCCAGTACTAAAGTCAGCATCTCACTCACTAGCTCCTTGTCATTTGGTTCTCCATGCTGTCCTCTTCTTGGCCAAGTCCCAGGCTGATGCAGTGTTGAGTCCCAGGTTTCTACAAAGTCAGGATACCTTTTTTAATGTACTGTATATTGTGATATATATATGTATATGTATCTAGCCTAAAGAGGTTTTTGTGCCAAATGAGTTCTATAAAGAGAACGTTTGAAATATAAAATGAGACTCACACATTATAAATCTATAGTTTATTGTAAGTCTAATATATAACCTGTAGAGATATGTTCCATGCAGTGTATCTGTGCATTTGACTGTTATTCTCTCTGAACCACTGAATTACGCTTTCACTGTCTCTCCTTCCCACACTGATGTCTGTACTACTGAACAGTAAAGAAGCGCTCACCTGCCTTCTGTATCTTTTCTCCTATCTGGAACGATGTCTCTCACATACACACACACACACCACACACCCCACACACCACACACCACACACACACACAGGCCCTCAGCAGGATGTCCATTCCTTCCTTGATCTCACCTTTATCCTCCTCACAACACGCCAACAACTCCTGGACACACATATAGGGAACAACTCCTGAACACACACATAGGGAGCAACTCCTGGTCACACACATAGGGAACAACTCCTGGACACACACATAGTGAACAACTCCTGGACACACACATAGGGAACAACTCCTGGATACACACATAGGGAACAACTCCTGGATACACACATAGGGAACAACTCCTGGATATACTCATAGGGAACAACTCCTGGACACACACATAGGGAACAACTCCTGGATACACACATAGGGAACAACTCCTGGATACACACATAGGGAACAACTCCTGGACACATACATAAGGAACAACTCCTGGACACACACATAGGGAACAACTCCTGGACACACAAATAGGGAACAACTCCTGGACACACACATAGGGAACAACTCCTGGACACACACATAAGGTAGGAAATGAACGAAGGTGCTGTGATTCAGTTCAGTTAACTTTATTCATCCCAGAGGGGTTGTTGTTGCTGGCAGGATTAACATGCACTAATAATAAACACAACCAACAGTACAATACAGTGTAATGGATATAGTACTGTCCAGAAATAGTCTATAGTGCAAATGCAACAGTCCATACATCCCAGAATATAGTTTTAATCTACATTGGTGGTGTAGGCAGTTTGGGCTCAGTCAGTCCATGACCAAAGATGCTCCACTCTCTCTCCCACTCTTTTGGGTCCAGTGCTGTTCTAGCACACCTCTGCATCTCAGTCAGTCCCCATCCAGACACTCCATGCTTTCCTCCACAGCTTCTCTGTCTCCTACTATCTCCTCCACAGCTTCTCTTTGTCTCCCACGCAGTCCTACACAAATTATCTCTCTGTCTCCTATCTCCTCCACAGCTTCTCTTTGTCTCCCACGCAGTCCAACACAAATGATCTCTTTCTCTTTGTCTCCCACTCGCTCCTCCACAGCTTATCTATCTCTGTCTCCATCTCCTTCTCTCTCCTCCACGGCTTATCTCTGTCTCCTCTCTCCTCCACAGCTTATCTCTGTCTCCTTCTCTTTCATCCACACCTTACTCTCCTCCACAACTTATCTCTCTGTATCCTCTTTCCTCCACAGCTTATCTCTGTCTCCTCTCTCCTCCACGGCTTATCTCTGTCTCCTTCTCTCTCCACTCTGTTGGGTCCAGCAGCGCTGTAGTACACCTCCACCATGGCATCTTTGGAGGTCTGCAAGGTGACCACGCTCTCGGTCCTTGTGATGAGGTCATAGCCCAGGCAGAACACACTGAACAGCACAGCGAGCCCCAGCACCCAAATCGCAATCTGCGCCACATGAACAGACTCCTCTCGCCGGTCGCCAGCCCCGTCTATTATCACCCCTGGGGAGAGGACATAGCAGCAGGCACCTACGATACCGTTCCCCACACATCTGGCACTACAGGAAAACATTAGCTCTCCACACCCTGAAATGCATCTTAAGGAAGTTCAAGGCAGGAGTCTGAATGAAATTGATGTCTGACAGGTTTAGAACAGAACATCTCTGCTGACGTCACTCTGTGTTGGCTACAACACTTCAACTCCACAAAGTACAAAGACAGAAAACTGTTATAATGTGAGTGGAACAAAGGACAAACAGTGGTGTTGGAGATGACCTCATGAGGGCAATAACAAGGACAGAGTGCTACAGGATAAGATTTTATTCATAGTCAGAGTACAGTTTCATTTTCAGCTTTTTTGAACAAAGCCTCTTCCCTCAAACATCTTTACAGCAATCAGCAAAAAACAACATAAATAAGAGCGCCATCACTGTGTGTGCGTTTTGGCTGTCTGAGTTCAGCAGATGGATGGTTCATCGACGGCGTCAGCTCCCTCTGTGACGGCCTTCACACACTTGGCCATGGTCTGAGACGCTCTGCTAATGGGATCTATGGGAGAGAGAGAGAGAATGTTACACACACAGACACAGACACAGACACACACTTCCTCACACAAGTGACGAAAGGATCCCACCAGTTATCCATGTGCATTCCACCCTCTCATCAGTCTGACAAACACATTCACAGCTGTGCTATGATACATTATACATACCTGTCATATAGAAGTCTTTAGCTGTCAGCTGAGGAGAGATGAGAGGATTTGCTAGAAGAGTCTGATTCACAGCCTGAGAGAGACAGAGAGAAATAAAGGACGGTTGAGTATGCTCTCAATTTCAGTGTCAAAGACCACAGTCTCCATTTATGATTTCATAACAGTTGATCGTAAAGAAAATTCAGTTAAGAGGTGAAATGTTCAAGGTTATTTTCTGACCTGTGAGAGTTTGAGGTTAGGGGTAAAAGGTTAAGGGTTACCTGTGAGAGTTTGAGGTTAGGGGTAAAAGGTTAAGGGTTACCTGTGAGAGTTTGAGGTTAGGGGTAAAAGGTTAAGGGTTACCTGTGAGAGTTTGAGGTTAGGGGTAAAAGGTTAAGGGTTACCTGTGAGAGTTTGAGGTTAGGGGTAAAAGGTTAAGGGTTACCTGTGAGAGTTTGAGGTTAGGGGTAAAAGGTTAAGGGTTACCTGTGAGAGTTTGAGGTAAAAGGTTAAGGGTTACCTGTGAGAGTTGGTTGGCCTGTTTAAAGTAGTTGGCTTCCTCAACGTCGTCGTAGCGGACCAAGTTAGGAGAAACCTCGGCCAGCCGACCCCTCACCTCATCCACAGAGTCATAGGGCAGAGTCAGCCCCGCCAGCTGCAATACACACAGTTATATATACAACCACACACACACACAGCGTCTAAAAGAAATGTATATGGTATGTGTGTGTGTGTGTGTGTACCTCGGAGATGGCTCTGATGATCTTCCAGTCCTCCCTGGCCATGCCGGGCGCGGTGACGGCCACGCGTGTCTGTTGACTCCTCCCCTCTGTGTTGACATATGTTCCGTTCTTCTCCGTGTAGGCCGCGCCGGGCAGGATGACGTCAGCCATGGTGGCACCCACGTCTCCATGGTGACCTGGCAACGATACACACATGTACCATACATATGCTTTATATAGCATGACAATTGTGTGTGTCATGGGAAGTGCACTGGGTGTTCTACCCTGATAAATGAACATGCTGTCCTGTGTGTGTGTGTGTGTGTGTGTGTGTGTGTGTGTGTGTGTGTGTGTGTGTGTGTGTGTGTGTGTGTGTGTGTGTGTGTGTGTGTGTGTGTATAGATAGATAGGTGTGTACCCTGGTAGATGATCATGCAGTCTTTAGGCAGGTCCTGTTTGGTGATGCATTCTCTGTCAGCTCCTAGCAGGAACAGAACCTTGGGCGGGGATTTACGGATAGACTCCACCCCCGCCTTGTAGCCCAAGTCCAGGGCTGCCACCTGACTGGCTACCCTGCAGATAGACACAAAGATGATTGGACACTAGTAGACACACACAGATGATTGGATGCTAGTAGGGATAGACTAAGTTGTTAGTTGTATGCTAAATGCTAGTAAAAGCTAGATGCTAAATGCTAATATTAGCTATATACTAAATGCTAGTATAGCTGGATGCTAAATGCTACTAGAAGTTAGCCCAGAGACAGCTTTAGCATGCTAACCTGTGCAGCACGTTGAGGACCTTCCATCCCTCCTCCACTCCGCTGCTGGCCCGGGCATTCTGGGCGATGGTTTGCACAGAGCTCAAGATGGCTCCTCCATCCTCCCTCTGAAGAGAGGCACTGCCCACCACCACTACTGGCCGCTTGGCCTGCCCCAGCACCTGGAGGGGAGAGAGAGGGGCCGGGGAAAGGTTAGGGCAGTGCTTAACCACAAACAGAGCTGGATCACATCCAGTAGTACACACCATTATGGAAGGCAGGTGGAAATACATTGACTAGATTCTAGAACAGACTTCTCTGTCATGCAGAATGACCAATCATGTCAGGTCTATTCATGTCATTCCTATCTGTAACAATGTTGGTTGCAACATTTCTATCAACAACAATACAGCCCCCGCTCCCGCCGACTGCCCCCCCCGCCAATCCCTTCCCGGTCTGTGGTGGCCGTGGTTACCTGGCAGAAGGGGTGTGTTCCGTTAGCGATGTCCTGCAGCACCTGAGTGGACTCTCCCAGGTGGTCGTAAGTGTAACTCAGATCCACACTGCTCCCCACCACAGACACCTTCAACTCATTATGCAACCAGCTGAGAGGGGAGGGGGAGATGATGAGGGAGGCTTCCTACTGCAAGTTGGTGTGTGTGTGTGTGCTACAGACATCAATTCATGTGTGTGTTTGTGTAGGTTGCACTTTTGGATACATCTGTTGAAGAAAGCGGGACCTCACAGCAAGGATTGGTGTGTGTGTGTGTAGCCCATGTTTAGGTGTGTGTGTGTGTTTGAGTGAGTTTAGATGTGTGTGTTTGTGTACCTCTTGCGGACGCGTGCATTGAAGAGTGGGGCCTCGTAGCGAGGGTTGGTTCCTATAAGTAGCAGCAGGTCAGCTTCTTCAATGCCACTGATCCGAGAGTTCAGCAGGTAGTTGGAACGCAGGTCAGAGCTACACAAACCACAATACAACCTTTTACTAACCATGAGCCAACCTTTCACTAACATACCATTACTAACCATAATACAACCTATTACTTACCATAATACAAACTATTATTAATGTACCATAACCAACCATAATCTAACCATAAAACAACACTCACTCCCACTAACTCCTTCCCCTTCTCTCCCCCACTACTCACCCCTTACTCCCACACCCTTATTATTCCCCTCCCCACTGACTCAGCCCACTCCCCCACCCTTTCCTACCTCCCCCCTCCCTGATTTAACCAGCCCCAGTGGCAGGGAAGACCCCCACCCTGACTCACCCAGCATCAGGGAAGACCCCCACCCTGACTCACCCAGCATCAGGGAAGACCCCCACCCTGACTCACCCAGCATCAGGGAAGACCCCCACCCTGACTCACCCAGCATCAGGGAAGACCCCCACCCTGACTCACCCAGCCCCAGCATCAGCATCAGGGAAGACCCCCACCCTGACTCACCCAGCCCCAGCATCAGGGAAGACCTCCTCAGTACAGAGGTTGTCACTGTTCAGTCTGTTGAGCAGGTCCTTCAGACACACCAGAGCCTCTGCATCCACCATGCCTCCAGCTATGGCTGCCACGTCACTGCCCTGGGCTCCCTGCAACTATACACACACGATACCTAAACATACATACAGTGCATTCGGAAAGTATTCAGACCCCTTCATTTTGTTACGTTACAGCCTCATTCTAAAACGGATTAAATTAATGTATTTCCTCAAGCTACACACAATACCCCATAATGACAAAGCGAAAACAGGTTTATAGAAATGTTATCAAATTTATTTTCAAAAACTAAAACAGAAACACCTTATTTACATAAGTATTCAGACCCTTTGCTATGAGACTCAAAGTTCAGGTGCATCCTGTTTATATTGATCATCCTTAAGATGTTTCTACAACTTGATTGGAGTCCACCTGTGGTAAATTCAATTGATTGGACATGATTTGGAAAGGCACACATCTGTCTATATAAGGTCCCACAGTTGACAGTGCATGTCAGAGAAAAATCAAGCCATGAGGTTGAAGGAATTGTCCAAAGAGCTCCGAGACAGGATTGTGTCGAGGCACAGATCTGGGGAAGGTTACCAAAAAAAATCTGCAGCATTGAAGGTCCCCAAGAACAGTGGCTTTCGTCATTATTAAATGGAAGAAGTT
Organism: Salvelinus fontinalis; assembly: GCF_029448725.1. Lineage (NCBI taxonomy): Eukaryota > Metazoa > Chordata > Actinopteri > Salmoniformes > Salmonidae > Salvelinus > Salvelinus fontinalis. Next base: position 14,437,801 of record NC_074671.1, on the reverse strand, counting down.
TAGAACCACCAAGACTCCTCCTAGATCTGGCTGCCCTCCCAAATTAAGCAATCGGGAGAGAAGGGCCTTAGTCAGGGAGGTGGCCAAGAACCCGATGGTCACTCTGACAGAGCTCCAGAGTTCCTCTGTGAGCGGGAGAAACTTCCAGAAGTACAACCATCGCTGCAGCACTCCACCAATCAGGCCTTTATGGTAGAGTACCCAGACGGAAGCCACTTCTCAGTAAAAGACACATGACCGCCCGCTTGGAGTTTGCTAAAAGGCACCTAAAGGACTCAGGTCTGATTCTCTGGTCTGATTAAACCAAGATTGAACTCTTTGGCCTGGATGGAGATGAACGGAGCAAAGTACAGAGAGATCTTTGATGAAAACCTGCTCCAGAGCGCTCAGGACCTCAGACTGGGGCGAAGGTTCACCTTCCAACAGGACAACGACCCTAAGCACACAGCCAAGATAACGCAGGAGTGGCTTTGGGACAAGTCTCAATGTCCTTGAGTGGCCCAGCCAAAGCCTGGACTTCAACCCGATCGAACATCTCTGTAGAGACCTGAAAATAGCTGGGCAGCGACGCTCCCCATCCAACCTGACAAAGCTTGAGAGGATCTGCAGTGAAGAATGGGAGAAACTCCCCAAATACAAGTGTGCCAAGCTTGTAGCGTCATACCCAAGAAGACTCAAGGCTGTAATCGCTGCCAAAGATGTTTCAACAAAGTACTGAGTAAAGGGTCTGAATACCTATGTAAATGTGATATGTTTAATACATTTGCAAACATTTCTAAAAACCTGTTTTTGCTTTGTCATTATGGGGTATTGTGTGTAGATTGAGGGGGGAAAAAACGATTTAATCAACTTTAGAATAAGGCTGTAACGTAAAAAAATGTGGGGGAAAAAAGTCAAGGGTTCTGAATACTTTTGGAATTAACTTTTAATACAGACACTACTTCCGATCTTCCTACAGACAGGCAGAAAACAATGTCATGACAGTGTCCAACATGACAGTGTCCAACATGTCTGTTGAGTAACAGACACATCAGTGACAGACACTACACAGAGACTTACTGCTCCGGCCACACGTGTGAGTACGTCTTCCCAGGATGTGGGGACCAGCTGTCCTGACGCGTCCTTCACCATAGGCTGGGTCAGCCTCTGGCGCTTCAGACCGTCATACGCAAACCTACACACACACACACACACACACACACACACACACACACACACACACACACACACACACACACACACACACACACACACGGTATATATATATATTGATTGAAGTCCCAGCTGTTAGCAGGGTGATAGACAGGTACAGGTTCTGTGTCTCACCTGGTCTTGTCTGAGATCCACTCCTCGTTGATGTCTTCGTGCAGGCGGGGCAGAACCCTCATCACCTCTCCACCACGCGTACTCACGATGATGTTACTGCCTACTGCATCCAACACATCTATAGACTCAGTCTTCCTGCAAGGTTACACACACACAACAATGGTACTGCCTACACCTCTATCATGTCTATATACTAGATCTAGAGTGTAGATCCATCTTCCTTTTTACAAACAAACACTTGATATATTAACACACGCACACACACACACACACACACACACACACACACACACACACACACACACACACACACACACACACACACACACACACACAGTACCTGGTCTCCCAGGGTCGTGAGGTGAAGGCGTATGGTTTGGAAGTGAGGGCTCCTACGGGACAGATGTCGATGACGTTTCCTGACATCTCCGACATGAACATCTTCTCCACGTACGTCCCCACCTGCATGTTGTTCCCTCTGCCTGTGGTACCCAGGTCCTCTACACCTGCAATCTCACTGGCAAAACTGGCATAGGGAGAAGAAAAAAAATCTAATCAACTGGTCAATACCACCCCATGGCCTGCAATCTCACAGGCAAAACTGGCATTTGGGCACAAAGGCCTAGCATTAGAATGTATACAGAGTGGAGATAGGAGTACGGTGGCTGAGAAGAACACTCAGAGCAGAGAGAGAGAGGAATACAGTGGCTGACAAGGACATACTGGGGCTTCCAAGTGGCACAGCGGTCTTAGGCACTGCGTCTCAGTGCAAGAGGCGTCACTACAGTCCCTGGTTCAAATCCAGGCTGTATCACACCCAGCTGTGATTGGGAGTCCCATAGGGCAGCGCACAATTGGCCCAGCGCCATCCTGGTTTGGCCGGGGTAAGTCGTCATTGTAAATAAGATTTTTTTCTGGAGCATCAGCATTTGTGGGTTTGATAACAGGCTCAAAATGGCCAGAAACAAAGACCTTTCTTCTGAAACTCGGCAGTCTATTCTTGTTCTGAGAAATGAAGGCTATTCCATGCGAGAAATTGGCCTGTAATCGAACCCACAAATGCTGATGCTCCAGATACTCAACTAGTCTAAAGAAGGCCAGTTTTATTGCATCCTTAATCAGAACAAGTTTTCAGCTGTGCTAACATAATTGAAAAAGGGTTTTCTAATGATCAATTAGCCTTTTAAAATGCTTGGATTAGCTAACTTGGATTAGCTAACACAAAGTGCCATTGGAACACAGGAGTGTTGGTTGCCTATGTAGATAATCCCTTTTTTTTAATCTTTTTTTTTTTTATCTGCCGTTTCCAGCTTCAACAGTCATTTACAACATTAACAATGTCTACACTGTATCAATATTGTTATTTTAATGGACCAAAAAAAATGCTTTTCTTTCAAAAACAAGGACATTTCTAAGTGACCCAAAACTTTTGAATGGTAGTGTATATATATTTTTTAAACAAGCTAAGGGAGTGAGAGAGAGTGAGGAGTACGGTGGCCGAGAAGGACAAACTGAGTATAGTACTCACCGGATGCAGCGTGTGCACTGGATGCAGCGGGTCATGATTGTTTTGATGAGTGGTCCAATGTTCTTATCCTCCACAGCCCGCTTGTCCTCAGAGAAACGACTGCGGTCTGAACCAAACTGCATGGACTGGTCCTGAGACACAAACCAAACCCAAAAACACAACAGTCAGTGTGTGTGTGTGTGTGTGTGTGTGTGTGTGTGTGTGTGTGTGTGTGTGTGTGTGTGTGTGTGTGTGTGTGTGTGTGTGTGTGCATTTACACATCCAGAGTGTGTGTGTTTACCTGAAGGTCACACTCTCCTCCCTGGTCACAGATGGGGCAGTCCAGAGGGTGGTTAGCCAGCAGGAACTCCATCACTCCCTCTCTGGCCTTGCGGGTCTTCTCTGAGTTGGTCAGGATGTTCCAGCCTTTCATCACTGGCATGGCGCACGCGGCCGCCAACTTTGGGGCTTTCTCAATCTCCACCAGACACATTCTGCAGTTCCCAGCCACGGACAGGCGCTCGTGGTAGCAGAACCGAGGAATCTGCACCCCCACCTTCTCACAGACCTAAAACACACACAGATACAACGAGTCAGTCACGATAAAACACACAGCCACAATTTGTCACCAGGCCTAGTGTTTAACACTACAGGGTGATTGGGGTCAAGGTGAGGTCAAAGTTCAAAGGTTACCTGCAGAATGGTGGTTCCAGGCAGCACCTCCACTGGTTTCCCATCAACAAACACCTCTACCATGTTACTGGCAGCTCTCGCTGAGGTACGCACTGCAAACACAGATACAGATTACACTTCAAAGCAACCAGAAACCCTAGAGAGAAATTGTGAGTGTTCTCTTCAAAACACATGGATGTATCCAAGTAGCTTGAGGGTGCACACACGATCTTTACCATTGTTGGAGGGGGCCAGGCTGCCCTTGGCTGCCCCTGCTAGCGCGCGGCTAACGGATGGCAAACGCAACATGACGCTAGAAAGAGAGAGAGCGCAGAAGTCAAACATCTCTAACTGGCTACTGTGGCTATAGCTAATACTTCTAGCTATCTTACCTAAGAGTAATTCACTGTGCGGGTTACATATGTCATAACAAATGACATTAGTTGGATTAATTATGATCATATATGTGCACCACTACCGGTGATCTATGGCAAATGGCAAATGCGTAACGAGCTGTAAACTCATGATGTTACAAAATCGTCGGACACCCTTGCTAGAAATTGTCACCTTGCTAGAAGTTGTCACACACACTCAATATAAGAGTGAATCCATGTCCACGGCAGTTAAGTTACATCTAACGGTCTCCCCTATCTCTAATGTTAGCCCTGGTACAGCTGTTGACGTTTTCTCCCCACTCGAGTTGGTGTTGAATGCTTTCTAGGTTAGCAAGTTAAAGCGTTCAATGTTAGCTAACTACAAGTCAAGGACACGGGACATCGCACTGATTTTACAGCGGTAAGCTGTTACTAAATCCAAAGATTGTAAACTATACAATCGGCATGGTCACATAGGAATGAAGTATTGGCATTTTATTCTTACCTTGTCGCTATTTGGCCTTCTTGACCAGAACAGCGATTTATGTATGCACTAGCTAGCAATCCTACTGCGAATCTCCGTCACAACAACGAAAATGAACGATTCACCACGATATATTAAAGGAAGAAATAGCTCATTTTGCCCATACTTCTTAATTTAAAATTCAGTTACATGTATTTACATAATAATACAACATATGCATATGTTCAAAACTATTATAACCATAAAGATATTTAACGTTTTCGAGTTATAATGTGCCCTTTCACCCCGTAAAACGTTAGTACTTCCGGTTGAAATGCTTTCCTAAATGTTCGTGATTTGTGTGCATTTACTGTTTAAATAACCACTGTGATGTTTAATAGATATATACATTGAAATACATTAATAAGCCATATTTTTTATTTGTATTATATTATAACAGTATTGTTACGAGAGCAATGAATGCTGATTGTATGCTGCATTTTGTGAGACTTTTGTATAAACGTGAAACTATCAAAATAATAATAGAATCTCTAATTTTATAGCTGCAGTTTGGTGAAAGTGACATTATTTTTAGAATGGAAGAAAATAACATTCGAAGGAGAGGACAAGGAGGTGGAGTCACACGGTTCGGGCCGTCACTGGTATAAAATCCTCCTCGTGTTTCTTTTTCGTTCCTTCGCTCTTCCTGCACTGCACCTCTTGTCTCGTCTCAGAAGCATCTTGAACAATGGGCTTTGGCGATCTGAAAACCCCTGGCGGCCTCAAGGTCCTCAACGACTTTTTAGCCGACAAGAGCTACATCGAGGGGTTGGTAGGCATTTTTACCCATTTTGTTGTATGTATCGACCAAGCTAGCCAGACAATCGACAATGGCGTCGCAGTTGACAAGTTCTTTATGTTAGCGACCTTCTCGCTAACGTTAGCGATCTAAACTTCGTGCAAAGTATGTTACGGATATGATTGTGAATTCATAGTTTTATTTTATTTTACTCAAACCCGATGCTAGGTAATGGTGTTAAATACTCTTCCGTGACGTTAACTACTAACTTAGTTTGAATGACGTGGACGGCTGCACATGAAGGTGCTAGATTGGAGGGGAAGTCGAATTTTGGTGATTAGGTTCTCGGTGCCGAGATTAAAATGCACGGATGGCTCGGCTGGTAGGTTACATTTATCATTCCGGTGCATTTTTATCAAACCTAGTTGTCAACTGATTTTTAACTGTGCAAACCCTGGAGTGCAGGTTGGTGCACAATGTGAAATTGTATGGTATTTAAGTAAAATGGCTAGGTAGCTCGAAGTTTGGGGTGACGTATTTGGTTGAATTGGAAGGTCCAGAATGCTCAACTAGTATTCTGCAACTTGTGTGATGGTTATCAAGTATGATATGAAATCACGGGAATCTGCGCTACATTACTTTTATATCTGCAATGTGCTGTAGGCACAGATCTAGGAGCCAATTGTCTTCATTCTATGACTTTCAACTTTCCTCCCTGTGCAGGTGGGTGCCCTCCCAGGCCGACGTGGCTGTGTTCGATGCAATCTCCTCAGCCCCCTCAACAGTCCTGTGCCATGCTCTTCGCTGGTACAACCACATGAAGTCATTCCAGAACCAGAAGGGCAGGTGAGTTGTGCACTATAATTGCCAGTTTATCAAATTACTAGTTACCATTTGCTACTGATCTAGGATTTGCGTGATGATTTCACACCATCTTTCGCCTGATTGCCTGATGCACCACCTTCAGTACTGATGAATCTGGATCATAGATGAAAATAAGATGGGTGAATACATGAATTGGGACATCTGTCTAACTTGCCCTCCCCACCCTCTCTTTACCCGTTCTCTACTCAATGTTCCCTGCCCTTTGTCCTCTACTTCTGTCTTCCCCTTTTCTTGTCTCCCTCCCCTCATTGCAGTCTGCCAGGAGTAAAGAAGCCCCTGGGCCAGTATGGTCCTGCTGGGGTGGAGGACAAGACAGCTGCCGACTCAAAGGATGATGATGATGACATGGACCTGTTTGGCTCTGATGAAGAGGTGACTGCATCCTGTTTTGAATTCAATTAAACTTCATTAATCCTCAGTGGGTGAGCTGTTTCAAATGATGTGCAATGTCACACGCAGAGCTATCCATGTTGGCCTCAAATGTTCTATGACAATGACTCTTATATGGAGTCTTCAGTGAGCTGACATAAAAAAATGAAGATGGGGCAATGTATTTGTAGAATTTAACATGGCTGGCTGTTGGAAATCCATCTCAAGCATAGTTGGCTGACCTCTGTAAATCTATAGCGCTGTCCCTGGGAGCTATGACTGGGTTAGATGATCATCCAACCCACCTTTCGGCTGATCTAGTGATGTACCACCTTTTAGTTTGAGTACCCCAGTGTCTCCCCTACTGTTGAGTCGTGGCTGATCAGCTGACCCCACTAACCTTCTCACCCCTGCAGGAGGACGCAGAGGCAGAAAAGCTGAAGGAGGAGAGGATCGCAGCGTACGCCGCCAAGAAGTCAAAGAGTACGTCATGCACGATAACCTTACACACCTTGTGCAATGTAGACTAGAGAAGTCACATGTGCACGTCCTGCGACGCTGTGAAGGACTGAACGTTGCCCGCATGCACAGCTGGCTATTCTATGATGATCCTAACACCATCTTTCGGCTGATTCGTGATGGACACCTTTTTATGATCTGAGTACTGCCAGACAATATAAGGTCATTGCTTGCTTGTTTGGTTGTTTTGAGGGGTTGACACTCACGGTCAGTTTGTCTGTGCTTTCCGTTCTTTCTGTGTGCACATCTCCACCACAGAGCCCACACTCATCGCCAAGTCATCGATCCTGCTTGACGTGAAACCGTGGGATGATGAGACGGACATGGCCAAGCTGGAGGAGTGTGTTCGCAGCATCTCAATGGCTGGCCTACTTTGGGGACAGTGTAAGTACAGGAAGAGTGCACTACAGAGGTGGCTGGTGAAAGGATGACAGCATTGTAAAGACTGGAATGGAACTGCTATGTTTTCAGTCCAGCCATTCACTGGAAACAACCTGAGGACAGTGCAACAGTTACCAGTGCTATTATTGACTGCTGCAGGTTAAGTTACAATACTGCTGGTTCAGTGCTGCTTTGTCGTTCCCCCTGCACACAGAAATGTGTTTCCTACTATCCTGGTCTGTCTGCACTCCACGGAGGGCAGGGACACTTGGTCTCAAACACTTTTCTGTAGATCTTGCTCAATCTGTCATGAACTCTGCTCTTTGATTGGGTGCTTTGGCTAGAATGTCTCTACCAAAACTCATGACATCTGTTCCTTTCTTCCCCTTCAGCCAAGCTGGTACCAGTGGGCTATGGCATCAAGAAGCTGCAGATCGGGTGTGTGGTAGAGGACGACAAGGTGGGGACAGATCAGCTGGAGGAACAGATTGCAGCCTTCGAGGACTACGTCCAGTCTATGGATGTGGCTGCCTTCAACAAGATCTAAAACTCAAACACTTACCAACAAAGACACTGAGCACTTTGGGGCTGCAATAAAGAGCACTTCAGATGGGATATGTTTGTTAGTTACATGTTCTGACAAGTGGTTCTGCATGGTTCATGTAGCTTTTGAGGAAAGACTTGTGTTTGGGAAAACTCAGCTGGTGAATTGCAATCTCTGAGGGTGCAATATGCTGAAATCACTGCCATTTCCTGGTTAAAACAGGTTATGTAGATAATCATAGTACCATCTAAACTGCTGAAATGTATTCAATAAACACAAATATTGTATTTTCAGCAGTTTAATGGTAATGAACGCATAGAAATGGTTTGTTGGGAATCTATTTAGAGGCGTAGTTTGTTTTTGGGATAAACACCAAATGAACTGTGGTAAACACAGGCTTAGGTCTTGTGTTCTGAGTAGCATCAGTAAACATTACGTAGTGAGCACAAAGGTGAAGGTAACCGGCTGCCATCTCAGACAAGTATAAGATCTGAGACTTACCTCGGGCCTTATGTTCAACTATTCCAAAAGGTTTGTAATTTCATCCCATGGGGATACCTGGACGACCCCGAGTTACCTCGTTTCGGGCGAGCAGTCTAGTGACAGATTTAAATCAAATTTTATTTGTCACATGGTTAGCAAATGTTACTGCGAGTGCAGCGAAATGCTTGTGCTTCTGGTTCCGACAATGCCGTAATAACCAACAAAGATTTATAAAAAAACTATGTGCATTTGGTCGGGTCTTCCAAAAACGTACATGGTTGCTTTACAGCTGTCATTCTGAAATGTTAAGAGGTAAGTGAGACTCGGCAGTGTAACTTCCCTTTGAATGATGTTGCCACAGCATAGTTAAATGGCTGTACCAAAGCTGGTGGATGAAGATCTTACTCAAGCCGTTAACATTGACGAAAAATGGCCACAGTTCCGGGGGAGTGGGTGCCTCCTATAGACACAAATGCGACATCTGGGTGGTCTGCTTAGTTCATTGACTAACGTTAAATGAACCAACAAATATTTGCGAGATGGATGTCTTGCTTCCTCTTCCGTAATCTCTGGTACCGGTAGGAATTCGTGTCCGCCAAGCCGGGTAAACGTCACTTCTCCGAGAAGAGCAAAATACGGATGCCGAACAGAACCGAATGGAATAACAAAACAGGTGAAAAGGCGGGAAGGCATGTTTGTGTGGATATGGAAACGAAACTCGTTAAAATTTACAACGGGTCTCTACTGTATTATATTTCTCTATCATGTTTTTAGTCCCGGAATCTCCCCGTGCAAGCATGGTTAGCTAACGTCAGTGAGGCTGCTACTACTAGCTAGCTAGCATAACGAAATCAGCTATTTCCCAACTGTTTTAAAACTACGTTACTTGCTAGATACCTAAAGCTATGTTGTGTTTATTAATTATGCATATCAGTAGTGTTGCAGATTGCAGTCATCCAGCTAGCTCCTTGCTGTAAAAGCGAAATTGTGATTTCTTTTGAGAAAGCTAATCGAGGACAGAGCAGAAGGCCAAGTTGGCTTTCTGTGCCTAGCGTGTCCTCGTTCCAACCAATCACGGCGTAGCTTGCTGTCTAGCCACCTAACTTTCGCGCGATCTGCAGATTTCCAATGGAACGCCACGCGCCTTGGAATAAATAGCCTACATTCAAGATACAGATCTCAGTAGGCCTAAGCAATAACATTGGAATTGTAAACTAGCCAGATAACTTTTGTTGTATCCTTATGGCATTGCTGGAAAAGCAAATAACCTCTGAAATGCCGCATCTTTTAATTGCCATGTATCACTACTTCAGTAGTTGGTCCAGAATCAGGTTGCCCTTGGAGATGGGAGACTGATCTGACATAATGTGATTGGCCAGTCTGAGACTGAAGCTTCCCTGACTCCTCCCCAGCGAGTGAGTTCGTTTCTGGTGTTTTGGATATGCTTTATTTCACAACAAGCCACACAACTTTTATGTACAGGATACACATTTATATTTTAGTCTCTGTGTGTGTGTTTTCAGATGTAGAACACCAAATGCCTGCTGACGAGCAGTCTGGCCCCTCTGCTCAAGGTAAGAGGACAGAAAGTACTACTAGCCTACTCCAATCAAATTTTATTTGTCACATACATGTGTTTAGCAGATGTTATTGCGGTTGTAGCGGAATGCTTGTGAGCGTGCATGCAAGTTTGTATTGTCTGAGCGTAAACGGCGTCAGTGTGCAAGATTAGCATATAGCGCTGCCTCTATGAACTTGCCTCTGACTAGGTTTGAGCCAGGGTCCTCTAACACACGTGACCGCCCGCTTGACAACGTATAGAAAAGGATCCAATTCGATAGCACCATTTGCAATATTTCAAGCTAGCTGTGGAGTATCTCTGATACATGAAGTTATGTTCTGTTTGTCTGACAGATGCAGAGCAGGGTCAGACAGATCCACAGAAGGAGATGGACACTGTTCGCAGGTGAGTCAACAAACACCCACAGGGGCTATTTGTCATGATCGTGTTTTGGTTGTGTCCACATCAGTTGTGTTGTGTTACATGTTGTGTTCTCTGTCTTCTCAAGGGGGGAGAGGGAGGAGGAGCAGCCCGGGCCATCCAGAGTTCCTCCCCCCAGACAGGGCTACTGCAGCTGCTGCCAGATACTCTACAACAACGTGGAGCAGCACATCCTAAGCCCCAGACACAGGGAGGTGGTTCATAGTACTCGCACCTACGTCCCCTCTGGAAGCCTGATGGAGAGATTCCTATCGGACGTAATCCAGCATCACCCGCACCTCTACAACGACCCTCGGTAACGCACTCACACAATCCGTTAACATCACCCTCAACTCTCTATCCCTGTCAGTATGATTTCTGTCAGCCCTAGTCTCTTTCCTCTGATTTACCTTTCTGTGTGTCTTAAGCCCCACCCACGCTGACCTGCCATCTCCGAGCAGCCCGCTGGTTCCCAGGGAGGAGCTATTGGATCTCTGCGCCAGCGACGATGACGGGGCGTCGTTCGGAACCCGAGAGCACATGCCCAGCTCTGACGACTCTTCCTGTCAGCTTGTTTACATACAGGAAGCGGATGTTGCCTCAGAAACAAGGACCAGCCAACCAGAAGAAGGTAGAGGGGGAAAGGCGGAGTCAGAGAGGTTAACCCCAATTGCTCCAGACCAGGATATAAGACCAAGTTCTGGGGAAGGGACTCACTCACACACACCTTCCCCTGACTACTTACCAACACACCCCACAAGACCTTGTAGCCAGAAGCAAACCCCTCCTCCGGTCCACCGGAAAGCACACAGGAAGACCAACCGGCGGAGAGAGAGAGGGAGCAACTCCTCCTCTTCCTCCATCCATCCTCCCCGCTCCCCCGCCTCTGCTACCCCAACAGACCAGAGAACCCAGGAAACACCAGAGAACCAGCCTCCCTACAAGCCAAGGGACCGGACCACAGACCCCAAGCCCCGGACGGTAAACACTGGCTGGGCCGCGTGGGCGGGGGTGCCCCCCTGGAGGCGGAGGGAGACCCAGAAGGAGCTGGCGTTCTCCGGTGACCACTCCGACCCTGAGGGGGACACAATAGAGGAGGTGATCCAGAGACACTGCTACGGCCGCAGTCCCACACAACACCACCAGAGGGACCACAACATATGGACAGGGGGGGAGAGAGGGGAGGCAAGGGGGGATACGGACAGCTTCCACCTTAGCCTCCCTGGCTCACTGGGAGTGAGTTCGGGGTCGGAGGACTGGGATAGCCCTGTGCAGGTGGCTATCGGGAGGGGGCAGGAGCGGAGGAAGGACATCCCTGTGGTAGTGGGCTTAAGGCAGGGTGGAGGGGAGTGGGAGGGCAGGGCCCTGGCCTGTCTCATGGAGGTACAGGTGAACATGGAGGACCAGATGTACACCAGCCAGCTGGATTCTGCCCTCAACCCTGAGACTAGGACAGCGGGGGAGACAGAGGGAGAAATGGAACGAACAGTGGAGGAGATTCTCCCTGCACTCCCCCACATCCCCGTGTCCTTCCTGGGGAAGACGTGGACCCAGGTGCTGCTGGAGGACGAGCAGAAGGTGGAGAACATGGTCCGAGAGTTCCGACAAGGAAGATTCCTCTGCTACTTCAAAAGCGAATCCCTCGCCAGGTACGCACAGACCAGATTTTGACCTGACTCATCAGGAGTATTTCTACATCATTGAAATCCACCAAACGGCTACTTTTCTCTCTCATGTTCATATTTCTGATGATGTCATTCACAGGCACGGGAAGCGGAGCAGCAGAGATATGGGGCGTGGCCAGAAGGAGGGGATGGAAGACGGGGGGTGGGTTCCCCTTGGTGACCATGACAATGAAGATGACAACCCAGAATGCCACATGAGGGGGAGGGAGGTGCTTAGGCGGAGGAAAGTTGGTAGGAGTTATCGCCTGGCGTCCAGGTGTCAGGTGGTCAAAGTGAGTCACGGGACACAGACTACAGCAGCCATCATCCCCACTATCCGACAGAGAACACTGGACCAGACAGGCACATCCCCGGACATCCTAACGCTGCCCTGTCAGGACCCCGGCGTTGACCAGGAGAAGACCCCAGAGATGAAGACAAGGCTGTGCTCTCTCCGCCTGCCTGTCTCCTACTCCCGCATCATGACCCCCCTGCAGCCCCAAACCACTCTGATCTATGTCCTCTCCTCCCCCGAAACCCCTCCCTTTGACCCCAAGCCCCGCCTCAGACCCATCGCCAGGGGCAACCGCGGCAGGAAAAGGTCATGTGACGGGTGTGAAGGCAACGTGGGGGCCAAGGTCAAATACAAAAGGGTTCCTTTGAGGTACTATGACCCTGCCACCCACCGCATTCTGAAGACCCCCCCCAAGGGCTTGAACCTCACCCCCTCCTCCTCTGGCCTCCCCAGACCCCCCCAGTCCCACGTGGTCAGACAACTGTTCAGGAGCCTGAGTCCAGACATCAATTCAGAGAGACAGGGGGGAGAGGGAGGGAGAGATGGGTCGGGGGGTAGGAGGAGGGGTCGCAGCGGGGACAGTGTGGCGTCAGGGTCACTCTTAGAGGCAGGGGGGTCATTTGGGGCTGGAACGTCGGGAACGTCGGCGGCAGGGTCATCTGTGACTACGCCCTTCAGCCGCTCCTCTCTGTCCAATAGCAGCCGATTTCTACTGAGCACGCTCTCTCCCGACACAAACTCTAACCCAGAAGTGGCCCGGCAGCGGAGGCGGAGAGGAGGAGGACGGGAACGGAAGTTAAAGACGGACCGACCTCTAACCCCTGAGAAAGACCCCTCTTCTCCGTACAGGCCTTGGACAAGAGGGGGTAGGGGAGAACGGCAACCAGCAAGACGCAGCTCAAAAAGGGGGCGACCACCTCAAATCAGCCCTCCACCTAAACCTCCACCACCCCAGGACCTCTCTCCCACAGTCGACCCCAGGAAAGGGCCCTCGCGACGGGTTGCAGAGAGTAAGAAACTCCCAAGGCCCAAAAGCCCAGCCAGGGGGGTCACTTCGACCCCTCTGAAACAGGCCATCAGAACACCAAGCCGCCGGTCGTCCCCCCGACAAACCCCTGCTCCACTGCCCACCCGGACACTGAGGAGGAGAGTGAGGAGATGACGGGATGCATCTCAACAGTCTACAGCGGCTTCCTTTCCTTGTCTCCTTTCCTCCAGCCGCACTGACATGAAATAAGATGGCCGTGTTTAGCAGGGTGAATGTTCATAATGTAGCAGATACAAATGTCACTACTTCACATGATAAGAGCTATGTCTGCGCCACTTCATTACAATTCTACCTGAAACGTTGACTGTTTCCACATTGCTTTCCCCTGTCCTGCTTTCAGTGCAGATGAAGGAGAGGAGACAAGGAGCATCTATTGAGATGTACCCTGGCTCTCTGAAGAGATGGGGTGAGAAAGAATGTGGAGGAGAGATTGCCTCTTCCTCTCCTCTGCTTCCCATCCTTCTCTCATACGGTCATGTTTTGCACAGAAACCAGCAGCAGAATAGTTAGCAGGATGTTTTTCAAGCTGTCTGTATTGACATGGTGGTTGTTGGGTTCTCAGTTTTATTTTTTACAATCAGGATATTTTTTTACGTTTATAAGGACTTTGTCAAAAGCTTGTTTATTTAATAAATAATGCACATGAATTAAAATATTTTGTCATAGGTTTCGCTAATAAAAGAGCAGAATCATTTCAGTACAACTGTACTTCATACAAATATCAGTTTCATACACAGGAAAGTATGGAATTTACACAATAACTCACATCATCAGGCGTCAAAGTCTAGAGAAGCCTTCTGGATACATGCCCTGGCCTGTGGTTGTGTAGGAGGATGGGGCATGAAGTGTGTGCGTTTGGGACGGAGTGTGTGTTCACTGCATAGACGAGATGACACACAGAATCCCCCACTTCCTCTGCAGCCTCCAACAACTCCAACTCCTGTCTGCAGTCTGGAGAAACATACTCATACCTTAATACACACACACACAACTACACACCTTCACACAACTACATACACATATAAGTGTAGTAGTGTGTAGAACTAGAGAGCTCATCCGTAAACTCACCTATATGTGTGTGAGTGTGTAGCGACAGCTCACTTATTAGTTGTTGAACCAGCTCACACAGTCGCTCCTCCTCCACTAAACTACACATCCCAGAATACTCCTCTTCAGAGACACTCTGGTCTTTCATTGGCCCAGTGACCTGTCCATCACAGGGCTGTGGGTTAGAGGTAATTCTCCCATGCATTGTGGGAGTGTGAGTCTCTGTGACTGAGTCAGTCTCAGTCTGCTCCTCTTCATCATCATCACCTCTCTGTTCTTCTGTCTTCATCTCATTCCTCTGCATCTTTGCTGTGCAACATTCTTCCTCCTCTTCCCTTGCCTTTTCTTCCCTCTCCTCCTCCTCTTCTCTTTCTGTGGATCCAGAGGAAGATGCAGAGCTCTGGGACTCTACAGGACAGGCTATGTCTCTCTCTGGCCTGTATTTAGCATGTGGGATGACATTAGCATGAGGCATGACGTCAGCATGTGTCCCTGACATGCTAAGAGCCTGTTGAAAGGAAGAGGGAAGAAATTTTAACACAGCGAGTCAGGCCTGTAGTCTGAGGTGTGTGTGTGTGTGTGTGTGTGCGCACATGCATGCACGTGTGTGTGTGTGTCTACCTGTGAGCATATCCTGCAACCTGAGTGTGTGTGTGCATGCATACACATATGCGTGTCTACCTGTGAGATCATATCCTGCAGTCTGAGGTTGTGTGTGTGTGTGTGTGTGTGTCTACCTGTGAGATCATGTCCTGCAGTCTGAGGTTGTGTTGTCTCAGAGTTTCCATGTTGGCCTCCATCTCAGAGCAGCGGTCCTCCAGAGAGCCCTGCTCCGACTGAACCGTTACCCTCCACACCTGCAGCTCCTTCTCCAGCAGCCTGGACACACACACACACACACACACACACACACACACACACACACACACACACACACACACACACACACACACACACACACACACACACACACACACACACACAGTGTAATGAGCATCACCCAGACTATAGGTTAGGTGCTGGGTTAGGAGGTTAGAGTGCTACAGTGATTGAGGCTCACCGTTTGTCCCTCTGCAGGTCCCTGATGTCCTTAATGAGGACAGAGTCTCTCCTCTGGGGACAGAAACAACAGACATGAATCAATAGAGGATCTAGTGGAGCGCATCAATAATCTTCTGAAGATTCATTTAGCATAAATCTGAACCGTACTAAAAATCCACTGGGCTGAGAGGTGAGGTGTGAAGGGAGATGGGTAGAGGTGAAAGGTCACCTGTGGCTGTGCTTCCTCCTGCTCTTCCTCAGTTTGCAGGGCTTTAGATGCCTTCCTGGTCCTAACAGCTGGGGGTGTGGCCAGCAATTGGGGAGGATTAGTGGGAGGGGCTCTGTCGTCAGGCGGTTTGTCCTCAGCGGCAGACTGAGGTGAA
Source organism: Salvelinus fontinalis (assembly GCF_029448725.1). Lineage (NCBI taxonomy): Eukaryota > Metazoa > Chordata > Actinopteri > Salmoniformes > Salmonidae > Salvelinus > Salvelinus fontinalis. Next base: position 14,422,020 of record NC_074671.1, on the reverse strand, counting down.
GGGTCAGGTGTAGTGAAGCTGTTAACACAGAAAATACAATGGAAACATGTAGGGGAGCCTTTTTTTAAACTAAAACAAACATTTTTCTTCTCTTTTGGTGTACACACAGGTCCATCTCTGATTGGTCTACCTCGTCTGCGGCTCCCCTCGTGACTCCGCCCCGATTAGGCCCCTTCTCCTCTCTGCCTCCCTGTGTGTGTATCGCCGTGGTAACAAGGCGTGGCGGGCGCTGTATGCTAATGAGGTTAGGGACTCTTTCCAGGATGGCTGGAGACGAAACACAACCATCAATCACAAGTGTGTGTGTGTGTGCGTGTGCGTGTGCGTGTGTACCTGAGTGCAGTGCTCCAGCACTGGGTGGGAGCTCTTGTGTTTTTTTGTGTGTCTCTCTGTCAGAAAGCAGGTTTGGCACAGATGAAGGTTCACACACTTCATACAGCGATACCTACAACACAGAGAGAGAGAGAGTCTGAGACACACACACACACACTTCATACAGCGATACCTACAACAAAGACAGAGAGTCTGAGACACACAGACACACACACTTCATACAGCGATACCTACAACACAGAAAGAGACTCTGAGACACACACGCACTTCATACAGCGATACCTACAACACAGAGAGAGTCTGAGACACACACACGCACACATTACACAGACACACACACACTTCATCCAGCGATACCTACAACACAGAGAGAGACTCTGAGACACACAGACACACACACACGCACACATTACACAGACACACACACACTTCATCCAGCGATACCTACAACACAGAGAGAGACTCTGAGACACACAGACACACACACACGCACACATTACACAGACACACACACACTTCATACAGCGATACCTACAACACAGAGAGAGACTCTGAGACACACAGACACACACACGCACACATTACACAGACACACACACACTTCATCCAGCGATACCTACAACACAGAGAGAGACTCTGAGACACACAGACACACACACACGCACACATTACACAGACACACACACACTTCATCCAGCGATACCTACAACACAGAGAGAGACTCTGAGACACACAGACACACACACACGCACACATTACACAGACACACACACACTTCATACAGCGATACCTACAACACAGAGAGAGACTCTGAGACACACAGACACACACATCATGCAGAAGAATATGGAGCACAGACACCCACCTAAGTCCAGTGATGGGGTAGGCCTTGCAGGTGTGGCAGCGTACGGAGTGTGTGACGTTCTCGCTGACTGACAGGCGGTACAGGGTGGGGAGCCACAGCAACAGACAGGGCTCACACTGCAGCCATGAGAGGACATGCTCCTCACAAACACACGCACTCACCACCTACACACACACACACACAAACACCTTCAGCATCTATCTAACTGCTGACTATTTACATAAACGCTCATCATCTACATGTGATTACAAATGAGTACTATCAAAACTAATGGAAAAAGAAAAGAAGAATGTATTCTCCTAACCCTGTTCTCCTAACCCTATTCTCCTGACCCTAACCCTATTCTCCTGACCCTAACCCTGTTCTCCTGACCCTAACCCTATTCTCCTGACCCTAACCCTATTCTCCTGACCCTAACCCTATTCTCCTGACCCTAACCCTATTCTCCTGACCCTAACCCTGTTCTCCTGACCCTAACCCTATTCTCATGACCTTAACCCTGTTCTCCTGACCCTAACCCTATTCTCCTGACCCTAACCCTATTCTCCTGACCCTAACCCTATTCTCATGACCTTAACCCTGTTCTCCTGACCCTAACCCTATTCTCCTGACCCTAACCCTATTCTCCTGACCCTAACCCTATTCTCCTGACCCTAACCCTGTTCTCCTGACCCTAACCCTGTTCTCCTGACCCTAACCCTATTCTCATGACCCTAACCCTGTTCTCCTGACCCTAAACATGTTCTCCTGACCCTAACCCTATTCTCCTGACCCTAACCCTGTTCTCCTGACCCGAACCCTGTTCTCCTGACCCTAACCCTGTTCTCCTGACCCTAACCCTATTCTCCTGACCCTAACCCTATTCTCCTGACCCTAACCCTATTCTCCTGACCCTAACCCTGTTCTCCTGACCCTAACCCTATTCTCATGACCCTAACCCTATTCTCCTAACCCTGTTCTCCTAACCCTATTCTCCTGACCCTAACCCCGTTCTCCTGACCCTAACCCTATTCTCCTGACCCTAACCCTATTCTCATGACCCTAACCCTATTCTCCTAACCCTGTTCTCCTAACCCTATTCTCCTGACCCTAACCCCGTTCTCCTGACCCTAACCCTATTCTCCTGACCCTAACCCTATTCTCCTGACCCTAACCCTATTCTCCTGACCCTAACCCTGTTCTCCTGACCCTAACCCTATTCTCATGACCCTAACCCTATTCTCCTGTCCCTATTCTCCTGTCCCTGTTCTCCTGTCCCTATTCTCCTAACCCTGACCCTGTTCTCCTAACCCTGACCCTGTTCTCCTAACCCTAACCCTATTCTCATGACCCTAACCCTGTTCTCCTGACCCTAACCCTATTCTCCTGACCCTAACCCTATTCTCCTGACCCTGACCCTGTTCTCCTAACCCTAACCCTATTCTCCTGACCCTAACCATGTTCTCCTGACCCTAACCCTATTCTCCTGACCCTAACCCTATTCTCCTGACCCTAACCCTATTCTCATGACACTAACCATGTTCTCCTGACCCTGTTCTCCTAACCCTAACCCTGTTCTCCTGACCCTAACCCTATTCTCCTGACCCTGTTCTCCTAACCCTGTTCTCCTAACCCTATTCTCCTGACCCTAACCCTATTCTCCTGACCCTAACCCTATTCTCCTGACCCTAACCCTATTCTCATGACCTTAACCCTGTTCTCCTGACCCTAACCCTATTCTCCTGACCCTAACCCTATTCTCCTGACCCTAACCCTATTCTCCTGACCCTAACCCTGTTCTCCTGACCCTAACCCTGTTCTCCTGACCCTAACCCTATTCTCATGACCCTAACCCTGTTCTCCTGACCCTAACCATGTTCTCCTGACCCTAACCCTATTCTCCTGACCCTAACCCTGTTCTCCTGACCCTAACCCTGTTCTCCTGACCCTAACCCTGTTCTCCTGACCCTAACCCTATTCTCCTGACCCTAACCCTGTTCTCCTGACCCTAACCCTATTCTCCTGACCCTAACCCTATTCTCCTGACCCTAACCCTATTCTCCTGACCCTAACCCTGTTCTCCTGACCCTAACCCTGTTCTCCTGACCCTAACCCTATTCTCCTGACCCTAACCCTGTTCTCCTGACCCTAACCCTGTTCTCCTGACCCTAACCCTGTTCTCCTGACCCTAACCCTATTCTCCTGACCCTAACCCTGTTCTCCTGACCCTAACCCTATTCTCCTGACCCTAACCCTATTCTCCTGACCCTAACCCTGTTCTCCTGACCCTAACCCTATTCTCATGACCCTAACCCTATTCTCCTGACCCTGTTCTCCTAACCCTATTCTCCTGACCCTAACCCCGTTCTCCTGACCCTAACCCTATTCTCCTGACCCTAACCCTATTCTCATGACCCTAACCCTATTCTCCTAACCCTGTTCTCCTAACCCTATTCTCCTGACCCTAACCCCGTTCTCCTGACCCTAACCCTATTCTCCTGACCCTAACCCTATTCTCCTGACCCTAACCCTATTCTCCTGACCCTAACCCTGTTCTCCTGACCCTAACCCTATTCTCATGACCCTAACCCTATTCTCCTGTCCCTATTCTCCTGTCCCTGTTCTCCTGTCCCTATTCTCCTAACCCTGACCCTGTTCTCCTAACCCTGACCCTGTTCTCCTAACCCTAACCCTATTCTCATGACCCTAACCCTGTTCTCCTGACCCTAACCCTATTCTCCTGACCCTAACCCTATTCTCCTGACCCTGACCCTGTTCTCCTAACCCTAACCCTATTCTCCTGACCCTAACCATGTTCTCCTGACCCTAACCCTATTCTCCTGACCCTAACCCTATTCTCCTGACCCTAACCCTATTCTCATGACCCTAACCATGTTCTCCTGACCCTGTTCTCCTAACCCTAACCCTGTTCTCCTGACCCTAACCCTATTCTCCTGACCCAGTTCTCCTAACCCTGTTCTCCTAACCCTATTCTCCTGACCCTAACCCTAACCCTATTCTCCTGACCCTAACCCTATTCTCCTGACCCTAACCCTATTCTCATGACCTTAACCCTGTTCTCCTGACCCTAACCCTATTCTCCTGACCCTAACCCTATTCTCCTGACCCTAACCCTATTCTCCTGACCCTAACCCTGTTCTCCTGACCCTAACCCTGTTCTCCTGACCCTAACCCTATTCTCATGACCCTAACCCTGTTCTCCTGACCCTAACCATGTTCTCCTGACCCTAACCCTATTCTCCTGACCCTAACCCTGTTCTCCTGACCCTAACCCTGTTCTCCTGACCCTAACCCTGTTCTCCTGACCCTAACCCTATTCTCCTGACCCTAACCCTGTTCTCCTGACCCTAACCCTATTCTCCTGACCCTAACTTTATTCTCCTGACCCTAACCCTGTTCTCCTGACCCTAACCCTATTCTCATGACCCTAACCCTATTCTCCTAACCCTGTTCTCCTAACCCTATTCTCCTGACCCTAACCCCGTTCTCCTGACCCTAACCCTATTCTCCTGACCCTAACCCTATTCTCATGACCCTAACCCTATTCTCCTAACCCTGTTCTCCTAACCCTATTCTCCTGACCCTAACCCCGTTCTCCTGACCCTAACCCTATTCTCCTGACCCTAACCCTATTCTCCTGACCCTAACCCTATTCTCCTGACCCTAACCCTGTTCTCCTGACCCTAACCCTATTCTCATGACCCTAACCCTATTCTCCTGTCCCTATTCTCCTGACCCTGTTCTCCTGTCCCTTTTCTCCTGACCCTGTTCTCCTGTCCCTATTCTCCTAACCCTGTTATCCTGTCCCTGTTCTCCTGTCCCTATTCTCCTAACCCTGACCCTGTTCTCCTAACCCTGACCCTGTTCTCCTAACCCTAACCCTATTCTCATGACCCTAACCCTGTTTTCCTGACCCTAACCCTATTCTCCTGACCCTAACCCTATTCTCCTGACCCTGACCCTGTTATCCTAACCCTAACCCTATTCTCCTGACCCTAACCATGTTCTCCTGACCCTAACCATGTTCTCCTGACCCTGTTCTCCTAGCACTAACCATGTTCTCCTAACCCTAACCCTATTCTCCTGACCCTGTTCTCCTGACCCTATTCTCCTGACCCTGTTCTCCTGACCCTATTCTCCTGACCCTGTTCTCCTGTCCCCATTCTCCTGACCCTATTCTCCTGACCCTGTTCTCCTGACCCTGTTCTCCTGTCCCCATTCTCCTGTCCCTATTCTCCTGACCCTGACCCTATTCTCCTGTCCCTATTCTCCTGACCCTGTTCTCCTGTCTCTATTCTCCTGACCCTGTTCTCCTGTCCCTATTCTCCTGACCCTGTTCTCCTAATCCTAACCCTGTTCTCCTGTCCCTATTCTCCTAACCCTGTTTTCCTGTCCCTGTTCTCCTGTCCCTGTTCTCCTAACCCTGACCCTGTTCCCCTAACCCTAACCCTGTTCTCCAAACCCTGTTCTCCTGACCCTGTTCTCCTAATCCTAACCCTGTTCTCCTGTCCCTATTCTCCTAACCCTGTTCTCCTGTCCCTGTTCTCCTAATCCTAACCCTGTTCTCCTGACCCTGTTCTCCTGACCCTGTTCTCCTGTCCCTGTTCTCCTAACCCTGACCCTGTTCTCCTGACCCTGTTCTCCTAACCCTGTTCTCTTGACCCTGACCCTGTTCTCCTGTCCCTATTGTCCTGACCCTATTGTCCTGACCCTATTCTCCTGTAAACCAGATGGATCATTTACTCATAGATGTTGTGATCTAGGGAATGGATCCAAAGATGGGTCAAACTCAAAACATTTAGTCATGAATAAATAAAGCCAAGGAGGGGTGTGAGAGTAGTGACCTCTAAAGAATGTCTTCTGTCATTTATTAAGTCATTTAGTCACAGATCTAGGAATCTTGACGGACTTAAACCCATGGCCATAACCAACTCATGACCCCATGACCAACCACAACTAACCCCTCCTAACCCCATAACCAACCCCCCAACCCCTCCTAACCCCATGACCAACCACAACTAACCCCATAACCAACCCCCCAACCCCTCCTAACCCCATGACCAACCCCCCTAACCCCATGACCAACCCTCCTAACCCTATGACCAACCCCCCCTAACTCCTCCTAACCCCATAACCACCCCCCCCTAACTCCTCCTAACCCCATGACCAACCCCCCCCTAACTCCCCCTAACCCCATAACCAACCCTCCTAACCCCATAACCAACCCCCCCTAACTCCTCCTAACCCCATGACCAACCCCCCTAACCCCATGACCAACCCCTCCTAACCCCATGACCAACCCTCCTAACCCCATGACCAACCCCCCCTAACTCCTCGTAACCCCATGACCAACCCCCCCTAACTCCTCCTAACCCCATGACCAACCCCCCCTAACCCCATGACCAACCCCCCCTAACTCCTCCTAACCCCATGACCAACCCCCCTAACCCCATGACCAACCCCCCCTAACCCCATGACCAACCCCCCCTAACCCCATGACCAACCCCCCCAACTCCTCCTAACCCCATGACCAAACCCCCCTAACTCCTCCTAACCCCATGACCAACCCCCCTAACCCCATGACCAACCCCTCCTAACCCCATGACCAACCCCCCCTAACCCCATGACCAACCCCCCCTAACTCCTCCTAACCCCATGACCAACCCCCCCTAACTCCTCCTAACCCCATGACCAACCCCCCTAACCCCATGACCAACCCCCCTAACCCCATGACCAACCCCTCCTAACCCCATGACCAACCCCTCCTAACCCCATGACCAACCCCTCCTAACCCCATGACCAACCCCCCCTAACTCTTCCTAACCCCATGACCAACTCCTCCTAACCCCATGACCAACCCCCCCTAACCCCATGACCAACCCCTCCTAACCCCATGACCAACCACAACTAACCCCATGACCAACCCCCCTAACCCCATGACCAACCCCCCTAACCCCATGACCAACCCTCCTAACCCTATGACCAACCCCCCCCCTAACTCCTCCTAACCCCATAACCACCCCCCCCCAACTCCTCCTAACCCCATGACCAACCCCCCCTAACTCCCCCTAACCCCATAACCAACCCTCCTAACCCCATGACCAACCCCCCCTAACTCCTCCTAACCCCATAACCAACCCTCCTAACCCCATGACCAACCCCCCCTAACTCCTCCTAACCCCATGACCAACCCTCCTAACCCCATGACCAACCCCCCCTAACTCCTCCTAACCCCATGACCAACCCCCCCTAACTCCTCCTAACCCCATGACCAACCCCCCCTAACCCCATGACCAACCCCCCCTAACTCCTCCTAACCCCATGACCAACCCCCCTAACCCCATGACCAACCCCCCCTAACCCCATGACCAACCCCCCCTAACCCCATGACCAACCCCCCCAACTCCTCCTAACCCCATGACCAAACCCCCCTAACTCCTCCTAACCCCATGACCAACCCCCCTAACCCCATGACCAACCCCTCCTAACCCCATGACCAATCCCCCCTAACCCCATGACCAACCCCCCCTAACTCCTCCTAACCCCATGACCAACCCCCCCTAACCCCATGACCAACCCCCCCTAACTCCTTCTAACCCCATGACCAACCCCCCTAACCCCATGACCAACCTCCCCTTACCCCATGACCAACCCCCCCTAACCCCATGACCAACCCCCCCAACTCCTCCTAACCCCATGACCAAACCCCCCTAACTCCTCCTAACCCCATGACCAACCCCCCTAACCCCATGACCAACCCCTCCTAACCCCATGACCAACCCCCCCTAACTCCTCCTAACCCCATGACCAACCCCCCCTAACTCCTCCTAACCCCATGACCAACCCCCCTAACCCCATGACCAACCCCCCTAACCCCATGACCAACCCCTCCTAACCCCATGACCAACCCCCCCTAACTCCTCCTAACCCCATGACCAACCCCCCCTAACTCCCCCTAACCCCATGACCAACCCCCCTTAACCCCATGACCAACCCCTCCTAACCCCATGACCAACCCCCCCTAACTCCTCCTAACCCCATAACCAACCCTCCTAACCCCATGACCAACCCCCCCTAACTCCTCCTAACTCCTCCTAACCAACCCCCCCTAACCCCATGACCAACCCTCCTAACCCCATGACCAACCCTCCTAACCCCATGACCAACCCTCCTAACCCCATGACCAACCCCCCCTAACTCCTCCTAACTCCTCCTAACCCCATAACCAACCCTCCTAACCCCATGACCAACCCCCCCTAACCCCATGACCAACCCTTCTAACCCCATGACCAACCCTCCTAACCCCATGACCAACCCTCCTAACCCCATGACCAACCCCCCCTAACTCCTCCTAACTCCTCCTAACCCCATAACCAACCCTCCTAACCCCATGACCAACCCCCCCTAACTCCTCCTAACCCCATAACCAACCCTCCTAACCCCATGACCAACCCCTCCCTAACTCCTCCTAACCCCATGACCAACCCCCCCTAACCCCATGACCAACCCTCCTAACCCCATGACCAACCCTCCTAACCCCATGACCAACCCTCCTAACCCCATGACCAACCCCTCCCTAACTCCTCCTAACCCCATGACCACCCCCCCCTAACTCCTCCTAACCCCATAACCAACCCTCCAAACCCCGTGACCAACCCCCCCTAACCCCATGACCAACCCTCCTAACCCCATGACCAACCCCTCCCTAACTCCTCCTAACCCCATGACCACCCCCCCCTAACTCCTCCTAACCCCATAACCAACCCTCCTAACCCCATGACCAACCCCCCCTAACTCCTCCTAACCCCATAACCAACCCTCCTAACCCCATGACCAACCCCCCCTAACTCCTCCTAACCCCATAACCAACCCTCCTAACCCCATGACCAACCCCCCCTAACTCCTCCTAACCCCATGACCAACCCTCCTAACCCCATGACCAACCCCCCCTAACTCCTCCTAACCCCATGACCAACCCTCCTAACCCCATGACCAACCCCTCCCTAACTCCTCCTAACCCCATGACCAACCCCCCCTAACTCCTCCTAACCCCATAACCAACCCTCCTAACCCCATGACCAACCCCCCCTAACTCCTCCTAACCCCATAACCAACCCTCCTAACCCCATGACCAACCCCCCCTAACTCCTCCTAACCCCATAACCAACCCTCCTAACCCCATGACCAACCCCCCCTAACTCCTCCTAACCCCATGGCCAACCCTCCTAACCCCATGACCAACCCCCCCTAACTCCTCCTAACCCCATGACCAACCCTCCTAACCCCATGACCAACCCTCCCTAACTCCTCCTAACCCTATGACCAACCCCCCCTAACTCCTCCTAACCCCATAACCAACCCTCCTAACCCCATGACCAACCCCCCCTAACTCCTCCTAACCCCATGACCAACCCCCCCTAACTCCTCCTAACCCCATGACCAACCCCCCCTAACTCCTCCTAATCCCATAACCAACCCTCCCTAACTCCTCCTAACCCCACGACCAACCCCTCCCTAACTCCTCCTAACCCCATGACCAACCCTCCCTAACTCCTCCTAACCCCATGACCAACCCCCCCTAACCCCCCCCTAAGTTTCTTATCAGTACACATTAAGTCATAAATCATTCTTTTGGACAGGGGATAGTAATCATTTGCTACTGACGATCACACACACTTACCCCACTGAAGCAGGAACGAACGGCTGTCTCAGCTGAGCCAAACACATGGTTCTCCTGCACTACAGCCGGCACCTACAGACACACACACACACACACATAGGCTAGACATCTAGTCAAATGGCTACCCAGAATATTTGCAGTACCCCCCCTTCTTTACACCACTGCTACTCTCTGTTGTCATCTATGCATAGTCACTTTAATAACTCTACCTACATGTACATACTACCTCAACTAACCGGTGCGCCCGCACATTGACTCTGTATCGGTACCCCCCTGTATATAGTCTCGCTATTGTTATTTTACTGCTGCTCTTTAATTACTTATTCTTATCCGTATTTTTGGGAAAATACATTGTTGATAAGGCGCTCGTAAGTAAGCATTTCACCGTAAGGTCTACGTATTTGACGCATGTGACTAATACAATTTTATTTGATAATCATGTGAGGTAGTACTCAGATGTGTGTGTGTGTATGTCTAACCTGGCTGAGGTCTTGGAGTACGACTCTGAGACCACTCCTGCTCACCGTACCGCTCTCTCTCCCACTGCACCTCTCTGCCAGACGAACCAGAGCTGCAACACACACAGGGAATGAACAGTGTATAGTGTATATCATGTGTGTCTGTGTGTTACTTACCCTTGTGTTTGGCTGAGAGTGTGTCTGCTGAGAGAGAGATGAGAGCGGCTTCAACTGACCTGCGGCAGACAGCGCCAGTCTGTCCCCTGGGAAAGACATACACACTTTAGTTTACAGACGTAGTGTGTGTTTGAACAGTAGTGTGTTTGAACAGTTGTGTGTTTGAACAGTTGTGTGTCCTCACCGGTCAAACAATCTGTACAGCAGTCTGCAAGTCTGTTCTGGCGCCTCTGCCGACACCTGCCCAGGTACTTCCTGTGACACGCTTTGGAACATCCTGTTTGTGCACTGTCTCACTTCCTGTTCACTAAGCCCCGCCCCAGTGTCCCGGGCTCCGCCCAGAGAGCACAGGGCTGGGATGAGCTCCCGCAGTGTCACAACATGCACTGTAACACACATTCAGAGCATTACAAACGTACACTGTAACAGATTACACACACCTAAAAAGCCTTTCATTTAAACACACACACACACACTCACTATGGCAGAGTTTCTGTAAGGAGCGGAGCTTCATTGCAGTGCGGTACACAGCAGGACGCACTTCATTCAACCCCTCTGAAAAGAAGACACACAAAATGAGGTTTGGAACACAGGTAACACTCAGAATAATGAGGTAGAACACATAATATAGAAATGGAACATTTGAACATTAGAACATAGAGCATGGACCACAGAACTAGAACATATATGTAGATATCGTAATGCATGGCTAGGGCTAGGGCACAACGCACAACAAGAGAATAAACAGAATCGAATAGAGTCCTTTACTGAACGTGACCCTCTGACCTCTAACATAGAATTTACTCACCAATGATATCCATATCCATGAGGGTATCACACTTGCGCCTGAGTAAAGAGTGATGAAGGTCATTTACACACATAACATTACAAGGTCTAAGCCTTATCTAAAATCTAAAATACAGACTGACGCATGATTGGACAAATAAGGTGTCAGATTGGAATATCTGGGACTAGATTTGTTGTTAGCCAACCGAATGAATTGATCGGAGAGGAAAGAAGAGAGATATGTATGCAGGAGGTCGTAGGACGAACCATGGAACAAGAACGGGAATATTAGGACAGGGACACAGACACTTGGATTTCTGAGGAGGAATGGAGGTGGAAAGAGAGGAAGAAGATGTTGAAGAGAATGAGGAAAGCAGAGGTTGGATTTGAATGAGTTCTGGAGGGGAAATGGAAGTGAATGAGGGCGAGTTAAGTGAGATGGAAGGTGTGGTGAAGAGCTTGGAACCTGAGCTTGGCATCGTTGGTCATGGTAAAGAAAAATCTGTTTAAGTAGGAGTGAGAAAGTGGACCTTTGTTTTTTGGCGGATCCATTTGTGGTTTCAGGGTGAGTGAGAAAGGAGTTGGGTGCAGTTGAATCAGTACACATTAAGTCATAGGTCATAAATCCTTCTTTTGGACAGGGGATAGTACTAATTTGCTACTGATGATCACACACACACTTACCCCACTGAAGCAGGAACACAATTTTGGCCAAGACCTGTTTCTTGCTTTGCTCTTAGGAACAGGTCACCATTGAAAGGAGGCATTTCTCGCTTAGCGTTAAGTGTGGAGGTGGAGCAATTGAAGTTGAAGATTCCTGGTGTTTGTGATGCGAACCGTTTGGTGTGACGCAGGCCTGGTGGGGAGCGTGGTGAAACAGAGGAGTCACTGTCAGTCCTTCTGAGTTGAGTCAGTGTCTTTACCCGACAAGATCATGTTAGGATACATCAGTTATTACGTTAGATCCTTTGTGCCGAATCCACTGCAGTGTTTCAGGTGCCACGCTTGTGGTCATGTCACAGCAGAGTGTAGGAGGGAGATTCCAAGACGTGGGTAGTGTGCAGGAGGGCATGGGACAGAGGACTGTGAAGTTTTGGTGGATAAAGTTGTGTGTGTCAATTGTAGGGGTGCCCATGTTCCTGGGGATCGGAAGTGTCCGGTGCGAAAGAGGCAGGTTGAGGTGGCTAGAGTCAGAGTAGTGCAGAAGGTGTCATATGCTGAGGCAGTGAAGAAAGTCGAGGGAGATGGGTCAAGGGTGAGGGATCCTGAGAGGATCCCAGTGAGTAATAGATTTGTGCCAGCACCGAGGGATAGGCCAACGAGTGATTCATGCTTCAGTAAGGTTGGCTTCTTAGTTTTCATAGCAATGGTTATCAACTGTATTGCAGAAATGGAACGTAAATCACAGAAAATAGGTGTTGTGGTGGCAGCTGCAGAGAAGTATTTGGGTATATGAGATTTGACTTCAGAAGAGTTACAGGGCGTGTTGAGTGATGGTGTCCAGTCCTCCCAGGCAGTAGGCATGGTGCAGGAGCAGGTAGGGTCAAAGTAGTGGAATAGGGTAGTGGGTTTTTAATGAGTGTAGGTGATTGCTGCCGAGAAGTACCTGGGTGTACGAGATTTTACTGCAGAAAAGTTATACGATGTTTTGATATTTTATTTGTATGAAATATTGGTATATAGGCGAAGGGATGGTTGGTGGTGATTTTTGGAAAAATGTTACCCCTTTTTATTTTTGTATCACAAATGTAACGTGATATAACACACACTACCGCACAGTAGGAGGCTGCAGGCACCAAATAAAATGTGCGAACGACATGATACCAAAGAAGAAGAACACGATCTGCACCCGCCCACAGCCCGGGATATGTTGAAGCCGCTAGTAGCAGTAAAGAGGAACTTTTTTCTTTGTTCATTGAGAGCGCGGGAAAAAGCAGAGGACAAGAAGCGGTACATAACTATTTGCTTACGGTTAAACCTGAACTATAATAACCCTTACCTAACCCTACCTGAACCATTTTCAACGGGGGGTAGGAACGTCCCAAGGATTCCGGATAGCACGATCAATTTCCTTACCGTTATTTACCAGGACTTTTTAGCTAACGTTACGTATTAGATATTGTGAAAATGTTTGGTATTAAAATAATGGGTATGTGGTGCGGGATAATGCTTTAGAAATATGACTCCAGGTAAAATGGGTAAAGTGTATGCTGCAAGATGAAGCATTTGAGTGCCTTCTCTCCTGCTCCGTTCCAGGTCGTATATTTTGAATTGTACGGTGCTGTGCGCAGCGCGGCACAATTTGTTTTTCAGCCAAACGGGCGACCCCCTTCGGATGAATATTCTGTAGCTAAAACTCTAGAATTAATATGTAGTTATGGATGCACGGACTGACATCAGTATGATAGTTATATGACATCAAATAGTATATTTAGTTGACATCAATATGGTAGTTATATGACATCAATATCATAGCTTGAAACATTTTGAAGCTATAGATTGTTTACAAACATTTTTGCAAAACCATCTTATAGTTTGGGTTAAAAGTGACATAACTAATAATATACAAAATATCATGACTTACTTTGTTGAAAGAAAAACATACAAAACGTTGAAACGAACCGGTATTATCAGCTTGTTAAAGAGACCATCCTTCTGCTAGTTTTGTGTGGGTGAATATTCTTTGCTCTTGTGCACCGGCTGTCTGTTGTGGCTCAAATAGCCGTGTATTAATTATAGATTAGGGAAGGCATACCCGACTACTTCACCTACCTTTGTTAATTACAACGCCTTGTATGTCAAGGTGGCTTTCCAGTGAGCGATATTACTTTTTACCTTTTGATACCCTAAAGAGGCAAAACAAGAGATCAATATAATCATAGCAATATCATGTAGGCTAATATCCTAGCTATAACCCAGTAGAGTGTACTAACCATGCATCATAGTCTTTTGCCTGATACCACTCTTAAACACAGCTGTCACTCACTGTATTTTTTGACTTGACACAGTAATTAACCTGTTGTTCCATCTCGTTCTCCAGGTGCTAGTTTGATTTCACCTGACCAGCACCCATAGACCCTGCCATGACAACAAGCCATACCTCTCTGGCTAATAGGAAGTAGATTCTACCAGCCAATGAAGCAGGGCTGTGTTCAGTATATTAAACGTTTTACTACGTGCCTGAACGACACGCTTCTCCCCAACCGCTCTTTGCGGTATCTTTGCTCCTGTTTGGTGGTTGTGGCGGAGTGTTGCCCGACCGTTGAGAACAGCACAGTTTTCTGTTCAATCAAAAGTTGCACGCCGTTGTGTCCTGCTGAACACAGCCTTAACTCGAGTCCCCAGGAGGAAACCAACTTAGGCCAAGAACAGCCAACCACCCCAGAGAAGAATGGCGAAGGAGTTTCTGCTGGAGAATAAGCCGCTCCTGACAGAGATTCTGTCAGCGGAACCCGACATTATTCTCCAGTACGCCCATTCAAGGAAACTTGTGGAGCACCGTGAATACAACAACCTCTCCCACCTGCAATCCAGTCAGCCTCCAGAGACTACAGTCATCAAGCTACTGGACAGGCTGAGAGAGAGAGGAGAGGAGTACTGCCATGGTTTTGTGGCCCTTCTGCATAAGCAAGAGATCATCGCAAACTTCCCCAGACTCAAAGAGCTGGACTGGACCACCGTCAAAGACCCTAGTGCCCCTGACCCACCCCCAGTCCCACCAAGCATCAGAGCAGGTACAGCCCTGCCCATCTAGTCTAGAATGTTGCTGACTGTTGTGGAGTTTAGTGTGCCAACATGGCGCCTATTAAAATTCCTAATCTCAAACTGAGTATCCCTGACTCTGAATATCTAGGTTATACATGTCTATAGCCTAGATGTATTTCCATTAAAATGCTGCATTTTGTCCCTCCAATAGGCTCCATAATGGGGAATTTGCAGGAAGTAATCAAGGCCTGCGGTTACATCCACAATGTCTCAGCAGTGAAGAGAGGGAAGAAGACAGGATATTTCAATGCCGTTTTACAGCAAGAAGATGAGAGTAGGAATCTGATCGTTTTTCAGCCGCAGCTGCGAGACCGCTTTGCCACAGCAGAGAGTCGCAGGTAAGTTGTGTATGAAGTGCTCTGCAAAGGCTTTGAGTGCTATGTGATTAGGAATATCTGTTATTAATATTTTATAATGCATGTTTTTGCAGAACTCCAGTGAAGTTGGTGAAAGTGGTGCTCCAGCCATCCATAAGCAGAAACAGCAAGATGGAGATAATGTTTAAATACACATCCACATTTTCCATCCTCGAAGATTTACCCTTCAAATTCAACAGCGACCTTGACGGGAGGGTCAAGGATGTGGCCCTAGCTGACCTTCAAGAGGACAAAGAAAACACAGAAAATGCTGTAAAACAGAAGGTAGCTATAATAATAATAATAATAATTCACTATCAATGATTCACTATCACTATGTTTGAACTCTAACCATGTCTAGTTCAGTACCCTGTAATGTATTTCTCCTTTTGGTGTTTTTCTTGCATTGTAGGTGAACGTTACAGTAGAGGTGATTCAGAAAGTGAAAGAGGGCCATTGTAAAACAAGATTTAACAAAAGCATGCCCATGGTGGAATACCTAGTCGGTGATATTGTAGATGATTCAACTACACTCACAAACCTGACCGCCTGAAAACACGGTTGAAGTGGGGAAATGGTACCGGGTCACCAATGTTTCTGTTGTTAAGTATGGGGGTAAAACCGGGCTGAACACAACACCAGAATCTACTCTGGTCAACGTGGCCAGTGGTAGGAAATGCGATCTGCCACACGACATGGTACAGCCTGAAAGTTTGAGGGGAAAATCATTGGATACTGGTTGTCCCAAGAGTACACTTGCCCAGAAGCACACCCACTGGAGAGGGTGGACACCACTGAAAAGATGGTGACTTGTAAGCATTGCCCTATGTCGTACATACTATCCCTGATGGGAAGGATAACTAGAGGGAAGCTCTCCATACAATCTGATGATCTGGTCAGCCGGGTGTTCACTGTAGAGGACCGTGTCATCAGAAATATTCTGCGAGGAAGGTTGGAGGGGAGAGAGTCTCTGAAGGACATTGAGGACGCGCTGGTCGAACTGCCACCAGTGACAGTCACTGTTCTCAATGGTCATGTGTTAACCGTTACAACTCAGAGTCATGATGTCACCACACAGGATGAGAAGAGGAATATTACCGCGCAACAGCGCGTTTAGTCTGGACTGATGCTTTTCATTTTTTATCGAACCTTTATTTAACTAGGCAAGTCAGTTAAGAACAAATTCTTATTTACAATGACGGCCTACCAGAAGGCAAAATAAAAACACAGGGGCGTGGTTCCTTTAGTCAGTTTGACATCACCTGGGCAATCACTGCTTCAATGTGTCTTAAATGAAAAACGGCAAGCTGAAAATGTAAATAGACTGATAATAAAAAATAAAAAAACTTTTGTTTTTATTATGGGTCAGTATGTCTGTGGTACTTTTATATGTCCAGGTAAAAGTTCATTTTGTATTTCATTTTGACATTTGTTTAAAACAAGCTCTGCTAAGCGAATTGAAAAACTGTGTCAATGAAAATAGCACTTATAAAAACACAGAGAAATGAAAGCCAAACAGACTTAGGTGAAGTGAACACATAGCTGTGCAGTGTAGATATCTAACCAAGAGCTGAGCAAACAAGCAAATATAAAACAAAACTGTTATCCATTTCCTTTATGTAGAAAAAAATTAACTAGTACAAGTGAGGGGGGGGAAACCATTTAATCAATTTTAGAAGGATGTAACATAACAAATGTTGAAAAAGTCAAGGGGTCTGAATACTTTCTGAATCCACTGTATCAAAAACTACTCTTAAGTAGTACGACTGTACCATACTCAATACCTTTATAGTCAAAAGCAGTAGTCCGTTCACAACAAAATATGTTCTAAAATCCAACTCACTCCTTTTCTCCCTGGTGTGGAGCATTGATCAGTACCCCTGTCATTCTCAGGCCTGTGGCTTGCTGGCTGTCTCCTGTGCCTGGTCTGGGTACCCTGGGTCTCAGCTTCCACTGCGGCCTGGCTCTCCACAGGGTGATGACAGCTCTGGGCCTAGCAGCAGCAGCAGTCATGTCCCTGTCTGGCCTGTTTACACCCACAAACAGACTCGGCTGGGCCCTTCCCGTCACTCCATAGACCCCACCCAGCCTCTTAGTTGAGGTAACATTGTTTTGGGCCAAACTCTTGGTCGAGGAGCTTGACTTGGTGCGTCCCAACCTCACTCTAGACACGTCTGTCCTTAGATGCTGGGAGGAAAGGCTCTTGTTAAGAATGACTGATTTGACTGGAGTTCCATCCTTCTCTGTCCCGCTTGTTCCACCCTCCATGCTCTCAATGTTCACTGTATTGATGCGTAGACCTTGTAAGCCGACAACCATAGTGTCTTAAGGGAGAGGTACTATGGCATCGGCTGAGCCCTCGGAGCTGAACATACTCAGGCAGGGAACCACCCTGGCTGCCCTGTCCAGCAGAGCTACTCCTGGGACAAACAGCTCCAGTCTGTGCTGCTCTGTGAGCTTTGGATGGTCAAGGGAGGAGGCCAGCTTGGGTCTACCCTTCCCCCCACCCCTGCTCCATGTTAGGGGGTTGTAGATGACGTATCCATCCAGAGGGCAGGAGTTGGACCTCCGAAGCAACGGGTCGACACAGTCTGTGTGGAACTGTAGTAGGGGACAAAGATGGATCAAATTCAGTTACTGCTCTCACCGTCCATATCAGGACACAGTTCATCCATTCAGAACGTACTCAAACTAGTCCAGAATTAAAAAATGTCAACAGGAATTTTGGTTTTGGGGGCCTTAGGGTTAAAGACAAGGCATCACCCACTTTAGACTGACTCTGTTTACCTTGTGGTGGCAGAGCAGGAGAGGCAGTTTATTACATTATTTTTCTTTTACCCCGTTTTTTTTCTCCCCAATTTCGTGGTATCCAATTGGTAGTTACAGTCTTGTCTCATCGCTGTAACTCCCATACGAACTCGGGAGAGGCAAAGGTCGAGAGCCATGCGTCCTCCGAAACACAAGCCAACCAAGCCGCACTGCTTCTTGACACAATGCCCACTTAACCCGGAAGCCAGCCGCACCAATGTGTCAGAGGAAACACCGTACACCTGGCGACTGTGTCAGCGTGCACTGCGCCGGCCCGCCGCAGGAGTCGCTAGTGCGAGATGGGACAAGGACATCCCTGCCGCCCAAACCCGGACGACACTGGGCCAATTGTGCGACGCCCCATGGGTCTCCCGGTCGCGGCCGGCTGCGACAGAGCCTGGACTCGAACCCAGAATCTCTAGTGGCACAGCTATTTTTTATTATTTCACCTTTATTTAACCAGGTAGGCTAGTGAAGAACAAGTTCTCATTTACAACTGTGACCTGGCCAAGATAAAGCAAAGCAGTGCGACACAAACAACAACACAGAGTTACACATGGAATAAACAAACATGCAGTCAATAATACAATAGAAAAAGTCTATATACAGTGTGTGTGCAAATGAGGTAGGATAAGGGAGGTAAGGCAATAAATAAATAACAGTATGGGGATGAGGTAGTTGGATGGGCTATTTACAGTGATCTGTGAGCTGCTCTGACAGCTGGTGCTTAAAGTTAGTGAGGGAGATATGAGTCTCTAGCTTCAGTGATTTTTGCAGTTCTTTCCAGTCATTGGCAGCAGAGAACTAGAAGGAAAGGCGGCCAAAGGAGGAATTGGCTTTGGGGGTGACTAGTGAGATATACCTGCTGGAGCGCGTGCTACAGGTGGGTGCTGCTATGGTGACTAGTGACCTCAGATAATGTGAGGCTTTACCTAGCAAAGACTTATAGATGACCTGGAACCAGTGGGTTTGGCGGCGAGTATGAAGCGAGGGCCAGTCAACGAGAGCATACAGGTCGCAGTGGTGGGTAGTATATGGAACTTTGGTGACAAAACGGACGGCACTGTGATAGACTGCATCCAATTTGCTGAGTAGAGTGTTGGAGGCTATTTTGTAAATTACATCGCCAAAGTCAAGGATCGGTAGGATAGTCAGTTTTACGAGGGTATGTTTGGCAGCATGAGTGAACAATGCTTTGTTGCGAAATAGGAAGCCGATTCTAGATTTAATTTTGGATTGGAGATGCTTAATGTGAGTCTGGAAGGAGAGTTTACAGTCGAACCAGACACCTAGGTATTTGTAATTGTCCACATATTCTAAGTCAGAACCGTCAGGAGTGGTGATGCTGGACGGGCGGGCAGGTGTGGGCAGCATCGGTTGAAGAGCATACATTTAAGAGCAGTTGGAGGTCAAGGAAGGAGAGTTGTATGGCATTGAAGCTCGTCTGGAGGTTAGTTCACACAGTGTCCAAAGAAGGGTGATGCAGTGCCTTGGGCGCCACTCGGGAGGCCCAGGTCAGGGCAGTTTATCTAACTCTTAACCTTGTGGTGGCAGAACATGTCAGGGCCCGTTTACCTAACTCTTTACTTGGCGGTGACAGGATCATTTGAGTTAAGTCTTTACCCTGTGATGGCAGGGCAGGTGTCTGGCCTGCTGCCCTTGCTGGAAGCTCTTCAGGCAGATCCTACACTGCTGCCCAGGGTCCAGCAGGGGGCAGCCTCTCCTCACCCTGACCGAAAGGAGGCTCCTGACCAGGTGCTCTGGCAGTGGGTCACTCTCAACAGGAATCATGCTGAAGGGGGAAAGGAAACCAGAGACTCATGGGCTATATTTTAACGGCAGGTAGCTTAGCGGTTAGAACGTTGGGCTAGTAACCGAAAGGTCACTGGTTCGAATACCAGTGAAAAAATCTCTGCCCTTGAGCAAGGCTCTTAACCCTAATTTACTCCAGGGGTGCTGTACTACTATGGCTGACCCTGTAAAACAACATATTTCACTGTTCCTATCTGGTGTATGTGACAATAAAACATCTATTAAAATAATAATGTAATTAACTGCACTTAAATATGAATCACAATGCTTATTGCAGCAGGTTGTAAAGTGTAACAGCCTGTATGTGTGACAACATCTTTGCATTTTAGCACTGTCTAAATGCCATTCAGGGTGTTCAGACACTGAGCATAATAATCTATTTATACAGGGTTCTTACAGAGATTCCAGTGCTCACCTGTCACCCACTGACTGAGTGGTCATCTCACGTGGTTCACCCAGTGTGTTGAACACACGCTGACCCAAGGACAGCCACTTCTCAGTCCTTTTCTGATGGACATAATAGCTGATGTCATAAGTTTATCATGTCTACTTCCTGACACAAATATATGCAGAAATGCTCACAGAGTCTAACTGAAGACTGCTTACCGTACGTATGGCAAACGGATGCTGAGGGTGACAGCACCTTCTTATACAGTCCTCGCAAAGGTGATAGTACCGGCAGACTGTGCACCTAAAGGGAAGTCATAGACATGAAAAGTTGATCCATAACAGTATAGGTAAGTGGATAGGGGGAAAGTATGTAAATTCGAGCTCAAGGTCTATTGGCCCTGGGCATTATGACAACAAGACTTACTTGAAGCACTTGCCAGTGATGGGGCAGACCCTGCAGTTGTTGCAGAGCACCCCGAGGTGTCTGTCGGGCCTCTCTCGCTCAGCAGCTGTGTGGAGCTTAGCGACATTCCTCACCTGCTCCAGGAGCAGCTTGACCAGCCCAAAGTCCTCCCGGCACAGCGGGCACTTCACCATGGCTTCCCCCACCCCCTCCGGACGTGCCTGGTGGTCTGCCCACACCTTCATACAGGAGATATGGATGTTGTTGCCACAACCGAACCTGAATGGGAAGACATAGGGCATGACAGTTGGTGGCAGAAGGCGTTTTCCCTCCCACTCACATGTTCCCCTGTTGTTGCAGTAAAACAGTAGGTCAGTTCAGGCACATTTCCCCTATCCTCAAATCACTTTCCTTTGTGTTCTCCATCATATCATTAAGATCTAGTAAGCATTTAATAGGTATACCAAGGGTGGCCCAGTAAGTGTGTTGACATTATAATCCACGTGATGATCTGACCTGCAGTAAGACACAGGCAGCCGTTTCCCCAGCAACTCCTCTTGACAGATGGGACACACATCCTCGGCTTCGATCTCCTTCTGTCTGACCCCCTCGGCTGGGTCTGGTCTGGGGTTAGGGTCAGCCTCAGAGCAGGGTGGGTGTACAGGCCGGGGGGTTCTGCTCCTGTGTAAACCCTGTAGCAGCTCCAGGATCTGCCTTTCAACCAGGACCTGCTGGAAGCAATCTGCAAGTGTACATACCAGAGGGCACAGTAGAGTTTAAGGATATGCTGTTAAAAATCCTATCATTTCTACAGAGTGCCTAGGGTTTGAATTGCAATTTGGCTTATGCATTGTAGCCTATGTTATGTCTAAGTGAAACTTACATTCATGTTCTCTAGGCAGTCGGAATTTCCGCAATAAAACCCTACAATGAAAGTAGAATTATTTTACAGAATGAGCATGCACTATCTTTTATGTGTGATCGGTATGTTTTCTTCATTATTACCAGCAGATGTGTTTGCAGAGGTCTCTCTCTTTGTGGAATGTTGAACAGGTACATGTATGAGGGTCTCCCAAGAACACCTGTGGAATATGAAAAATAGGCTACCTGATTATGAAATAAGAAAGTATTTCGTGTCAAAATGTAAATAGGACTATAATGTGGATGATGTCAAGTTAGGATGTTGCACATGCAGGCCTACTTTGAAGTTTTTGGGTTCCCCCTCCTCTTTGAGTAGGAATCCGGTCGGACCATACTCTTTCAGGATGAACATGGTCGTGTTCATGGCCTCGTCCTGGTGCCAGCTAACGGCATCACTCACGGTATTCTTCCAGACACTTTTCCTGAACATAACACAACTCTCACGGAATTTCTAGGGAAGAGGACTGAGGAGGAGAGAAGACTAGAGCAATGTCTTCATACTAAGTCGACGCGCGTGCCCTGCTATATCAGCAAAGGTTTAAACTTTAGTAGCTAACTATGCAGCTAGCTAGCTTATTGTAAAACGCTCTGAAACTGACGTAAGCAGCAACAACAACTAATAGACACCTGTTTGCCGTAGTCATGGTAATTCAGGAAGATGTCTTGGTACATGTGTGCCCCCTTGTGAATTCATGCGATATTACATGCTATTTAAAAAAAATAAAAAATGTTATTTAACTAGGCAAGACAGTTAATAACGCATTCGTATTTACAATGGCGGCCTACAGTGGTCTTGTTCAGGGGCAGAACGACAGATTTTTTACCTTGTCAGCTCAGGGAATTCGATCCAGCAACCTTTCACTTACTTTCCCAATGCTCTAACCACTAGGTTACCTGCAGCCCCATGTACAATTGGTAATAAGCACAATACCATGATATTAGCATGTTATAACGGGTGTCTTACCTGTAGATGGTTAGGAACCAGATTTTAGCCCAGCAAATCATATTTCAGAGTGTTGTGAGTGAGTCTGTGTTCATGCGCAGCATGTGCTTGAGAGTTCTAGGACAACACAATCACAACACCACCGGATAGCAAATTACACTTGTCACCCAAAGACCCAACTGGTGTTCGGCTATATTATTTACAGTCCTGTAAAATCTACCACTGATGTCACAACAACTTTTCCATTGAAGACTGTTTGCAGAATGGATTCCCAAAACTTTTCCCCTATGTATTGTAAACTATGACAAATATCTCTATTTTCTTTTTTTCTTTCTTTCTCTC